>NW_026042536.1:0-191374 GCF_023856365.1 Brienomyrus brachyistius | reverse complement strand
ATTAATGAAACCCCAGCCCCAGTCACCCTACTGAGCGCTCAGTGTCTAACGGTGGAGGCTTCAAGCAAGAACTCCCGTTTACCTCCGACGGGATATTTTTTACCCTTCATATAACACGTTCGTAGTAACCTTACAACAGGACACATTCATATTAAACATGCACAACAACCTCATAACAGAAATGAACCTTATTCATTTAGCACTTTATACCACCGGCACATTGTAATAATCCGTCCGATAACATCAACACTCCCATGCGAAAGTCTGTTCAGTACATTTACTTCCAAAAATGACCGCCAGAGAAATCAGGCATCCGGGCATGCAGTTAGAACATAGCGGGCCTGCCCTGCCAGGTGGTAGCGTGCGCAGAAAATGGGGTGTGCAGCAGCGATCTTTTAAAACTCCGCTTAGTGTCCGTCACGTTAGCAGAAGTCTTCTACTTCTTGGCCAAGTTGCTGATCACCCTGATGTACATTCGCCGAAATAAACTTTATTAAATATCACCTGCGTCGTCCTTGGTACTGGAGCTGATGAGTCGTCTCTGTATAGCAGGGAAGCTACCGCGATTCCTCCAAGCTCCGGTTCCCACTGCGCGGCACCGGGAGCAGCTCTCCTCTGTCGTTCTGGTAACACACAGCAATTTCCCTTCTCCGGAGCACCAACGTGGCTCGAACCTGCCTTCAGACTAATCTGGTCCTGTGTGACTACATTAAGGAATTCTCCCTACTTACTCTACATCACCCGAACGAACCAAAAAAAAACCTCCTTTCCCCCTCTCTCTCCCGCCAACTCCACTGCCCTGCTATACGCAGCCACGTTACGTCGTGACGCACCGTCACACTTGCTTTTAAACACCTTTGAATCACGAAATAAACTAAAGTAAATCATTATCAAATTGTCCGTGACCTTACATGACAAATAAAACAAAGCAGCTTGTAAATTATAACCCTTTAACACGCTTAATTTATCCGTGCTCTTTAGCACCTTGTAGTGAGCAAAAACGTAGTCCATTTTACTCGGCAAAACACCTTACAACAGAAATATTAAACATATATACATTTACAAATCAACCTTCAAAACCCACCTTGTTCCTCATCAACCAGGAGCTAAAACCATCACTGGTATTTAAGAAATTAACCAAAAAAGAATCGTAATATAACTATTCCTTTTTCACGGAACACACCTTGCTTCGACTTCCATGAAGTTTTCCCGCTACTGTGCGGTTTGCAACACTGGTTTACGGCAGCTTGTTGTTCTATGTTCCTTCAAAATAAAAGCCGTTCTTTCACAATAAAAGGCATCACTCGTCTTATACAGTTAAACAAGGAATAACATTTGTAACTAATAAATGGAATAAACGAAATATTAATACGGTCATTTAAACTCCCACCAAATCATTAGGGAACCAAACGGAGTGATAATGATTTCCTAATGAAGAAATGACCTGTAACCGTTGACCTGTAAACATTACATTGTATGAAAACACAGTTTACATGACAGAATAAACCTTAAACTTCAGAATGTAATTAAACAGTCTCCAATAGCAAAACCAGTTTCTGCACTGGGCGTTCCACTACAGAAGGTTTACTGTAACATTGTCCTTTGTCCATCTTCCTTTCTCCAAAACGAAGCTTTACCTTTCTTACAAGTCCATCTTTGTCAGTTGTTGTGTCCATTACACGTGCTAATCTCCATTCATTGCGTGGCAAGTCATCCATTTTCTCCATCACAACATCTCCAACCTTCAAGTTTCTCCTTGGAGAGTGCCATTTCTGTCTTGTTGCGATGTTAGACAGATACTCCTTTTTCCAACGTGACCAAAACTGTTCTGATAAATACTGCACCTGCCGCCATCTTTTCCGTGCAAATGTGCGAAATGTGAATTTGCATTTTTACAGGGTGGTTCTGTAACACTCATTAATATTCATGAGAGAATATTACTGATTGGTCACTGAATGCCTTAAACCAGGGGAGCCCAAATCCAGTCCTGGAGGGCCAGAGTCCTGCACATTTTTGGGTTTCCCCTCATTTAACACACCTGATTCATCTCCTTGTGCTAATAACCACACAGCTCTTGAGCTGAATTATTTATGGTGGAACAGGGAAAGAGCTGAGCTACACAGGGCACCGGCCCCCCAGGACTGGATTTGGACACCCCTGCTTTAGGTAGAAGAAACAGGCAGCACAAGTCGATGTTAACTGGCCAATGAGGTAGTGCCCCTCTCATAAATATTAATCAGCCAGCCAATCGTGTAGGGCTTCACTCATGAATATTAAAAAGTTCTCCTGATCCACGGTGCTAAAAGAAATTAGCGCCCAGGACACACTGGATGTGCATCATGTGCGGCGGAAAATATCAAATTTCATTTCGGCGCCCATGTTAACAGATTAGAGCGGCCGCGTGCGCGAGATGCGGGGCTCACGCCTCGCGGTAGCGGCGCCGTATCTAGAGTCACGCGCGTGGTAAGCGGTTCGCTATGGAAGCGTATTGCATTCATCTGGGAAAAAAATCAAGTCTGTTTTTTCGAATTAATAAAATAATAATCCCGTTTTTCTGAGCAATATTTTTCTGTTTAATGAGGTAATGAGAACCTTTCTGTTTTTCATGATGCACGTCTCACTGTGTAGTTTAATCCGCTTTTTTTGATGGTTTGTAGACGGTATTATCATTAGTTTGCCGGCTTTGCGCGGCACCTATTCCGCCCCGCTCCACACTGCAGCGTTTCTCCCGGATCAGTAGATACAGTATGACATATGCTTCATGGAAATAAGCCGATGCATTTGAAATGCATTCAGACCGGCTTTGCTGTGACTAAAGACCATCTTTAGCAATCGCTGTAAATACTGAATCCTCATGGAGCGCAACTCCGGCGCCGGAAACAGCTTTTGTATCAGAATCCAGGTCCAAACTTTTATTAAATGTCACTTTAAATATGTAATAATATTACTTAAATATTCTGTTATTGATGGCCATTTTCATGCCGCACGCGCCGGAATTAGCAGTTAGAAGGAAAGACACTGACTTTAGTATTGATCTCTGGTGCCGTTTTGTGGTAAATATGCTTGTGATGAATATGTCTGATGAATATCGCTGCTTTGTAATTTTACTTCCCCGTAATTTCACTAATTAAGCTGTTAGTTTAGCTCGCTTCCCTCCGACATTTCCTGAGCTGTTTCATAAGCTTCAGTTCCCGCTTCGTTAGGGGAAGCTGTGCTGTTTTTATATCGTACAGAAACAGAAAGTACAGGCGGCCTGATGGGATTAATAATTCTTCCTCCTGCCTACAGACTGGACCCCAACACAGCAAACAGACGCCTGTCTCTGTCAGGGGGGAACAGGAAGGTGACAGAGGGGGCAGAGCGGCAGCCATATCCTGATCATCCAGAGAGATTTGACAGCCGCCCCCAAGTTCTGTGCAGAGAGAGTCTGACTGGCCGCTGTTACTGGGAGGCTGAGTGGGATGGATATGAAGCCTGGATAGGAGTGACTTATAAAGGAGTCATCAGGAGGAAAGGAGGGAGGGACTGTCTCCTTGGATACAATGACAAGTCATGGATTCTGTGCTGTTATACTGACAGTTACTCTGTCTGGCACAATAATAAAGAGACTCTCATACCCATACGGCCCTCAGGCTCCCGCAGAGTAGGAGTGTATCTGGACTGGGGGGCTGGTGCTCTGTCCTTCTACAGAGTCTTCTCTGATGGACTGACCCCCCTGCACCCCTCCTCATTCACTCAGTCCCTCTATCCAGGGTTTTGGGTTTATAGTGACTCCTCAGTGTCACTGTGACATGTTGCTGGATCTCCTGGCAAAAAGGTGAAATCTCTGCTTTTTAACCTTTATAATCCTTTTCACTCTGAAAGTGTGTCATCTTCGCCATTTCAGAACCTCTGCTAAAATCATCCTAGTATTTGCAGCGACCGTCCAGTGCAGCCATGTATTTTTTGACTTGGCCACTAGCAGACCTCATACAGCTAGTCAATCTCGCACTGACTTTTTTAACCAATATATTTAATAATTTAATTGAGCTGTTGGTGAAATTTAGCAAAATCATGGAACGGCTGAGGTGCCCCTGAGGAGAAGTTTGGGAACTGATGTGGTGTTCATCTAGCCATCCAACTAGATATCAGTAACTTTTTAGAACACAGAAGAAATTATTACTAGTTTTTATTGTGTTACTCTTAATTTGCACACGTTCTAATGTTAAATTGTATTTTTTGTTCTAAGCCAAAGTACACTTGCTACCCAGATAAACAGCTTTAAACATTTCTTTGGACTGCCTAAGACTTTTGCACAGTACTGTATGTTTGACAAAAATAAATGCCTGTGTTCAGTGAGCTGATTAAACACGAAAAATATAGTATTATACATTTTCTCTCTGGCTAGAATATAACTAAATGTAATCACCCCTTACTTATGTGAAAAAATATTATGTGGTACCTTGGGCGGAGCTTAATTCTCCGCTTCTGACGTCATAAGAGGAAGTGGCTTATCCTTGATGCTGATTGGTCGAGGGTTTATGCCCATATATGGTATCAATACATGCTTATGCCACGTGTTGCAGATAGGGGGGTTTGGGAGATTAAACTTTAATAGAATAAAAATACATTACATGTATTTAATTAATGTGCTTTTTAAATTACGTTTTTAAGGTAAATAATAATAATAAAACATAGAACAGGATAATGGCAAGCTAGCGCATACACGTTCAGAGGGGGCGTCCGTCCGGCGTATTTTAAAAGAAAGCGCCCAAATGTTTTAAAAGAAGAAAGCACCAAGTGTGTTAAAGAAGAAAACCCTTAGTGTTATTTTAAAAGAAAAGCAGTGTGAATTTAAACAAACATGCCCGAAAGAAGCAGCAGAACAGCAAATTTAAACAAGCGAAAACAACAAACAAGCCCGTCGTTTTAAAAGAAGCGATCACTCATTACATTTAACCAACACGAAAGACTTTAGTTATATTTACCAGGTTTGAGAAAGCATGTAAGCGGCAAACTTTTAGAAGAAATAGGACGAAACGATCCTGGAGCTCCGACACATGCGACTGCCCTGTTTGAACAACGCGGGTCGGAATGGACGATCGCTAGTCCGGCGTTTGGCGCATGCGCACCCACGCCGACGCCCCTTTAAAAATGGCTACGCCGGCGGAGCGCCTGTTTTAGCAAATAAAACCCCTATAACCGTAATGTTTTTAAGTAATGAAGCACATTTCTGTCAATGTGAATAATAAAGTAAAGCGCTCTGAGCATTTTCGATAGCAATAATCAGGAAATAACGCGGTTAATTCTTGTTTAAACGAATGCATGCTCTCACTCTCGTGTGGCGCACGCGCGTAGATCCACACAGCATTTCCTTTATTGAGCCAGCTCGTTGCGTGAAGCTGCTGTCAAATGGCTACCAGGGGAAATTGTTGTCGTGAGGCGAACCGTTGGCCTGGATTGTGAGAAGCATGCCGCCATTCTGGCAGAATGCACACCAATTCTATATTTTATATGCTTATTTGTAAATAGTGTAAAATAATCTATTTCTAATTTAAATAAAAGTCGATCTCTAACCCCCCCCCCCCCCCCCCCCCCCCGGATTGCTTAGCTACAATTAGCTAAATTTATCTACGTATGGTTAATCAAAAGGTATAACCAGAACTTGAAAAGATGTATGACAACACATGCTGATCTTTTATTTAAAATAAGCCTCTTTAACCTCATCGTTTTTAAGCAATGAAACTCTTTTCGGCTAATGTGTTATTTAAAATAAAACATCTTAAGCATCTCCACAACAACGCGTGGACATTAGTGGAGCTGGAAATTACAGCTTCTCGTACAAAAACCCAAACAACCCTATTCTATCAGGTTTTGGCTCCCCCCAATCAGCACTGGCCTCGGCCAAGGCCGCTGCTGAACTAACAACTCCCCCTGAAGGACAAGGCAGTGAGACTCTCTTGCATTCCTCTCCCCCGATCCCAAGGACTTACCGCTCCCTCCCCCCCATCCAACGCCTTCGCCGCTTCATACCCCCAGCGTGAACAGGCGGGTCTGTTGACCAGCGCCTACATGGCTGCAGGACCGGATGGCTGTCTGTCTCTGCTGGACTACCTCCACCACCCCTTTTCCCTCACCCGTTGCAAGTCGTGTCATTTTTATGTTGTTGTTTGTTGTGCTTATGTTGCTGAGGTGTTTTTTTCGGTTCCCACAATGTCCTCCCCACTGGAGTACAGTCTGGGGGCTGCTTTTTTATTCTCCTCCTCTCTCCTCATGTTACTCTGTTTCTTTTCTTCTCTTCTCTCCTCCCCTGTCTCCCGGCCGGTCTACCCCCTACTGTGATGTTGTATATGTAAGGTCGGGCGATGGCCTGTTTTTCGCTGGTACTTGTGGTATATTGCAACAGCAATAAAGGGTTTGAATCAAATCAAATCAAATCAAACAAGAATCAGGGAATAACGCTGGAGATCCTTGTTAAAATAACTCCATGTCGCGCTTGTGCGTGCAGCCACGATATCCACACACCGCTATCTGTCTTTTATTGAAAACAGGTGAGGCAAGTCGTTTTCGGAACTTTAAAGTGTGTATACAATAAGTAAACGTGTGTAAAGGAAGTATAAAACGTGTTATAAAGCACATAGCCAACATTAATTAATAAAGAATTTAAGCATAATAGCCCAGGCCTACAAGATAAAAGTATATGGCACCAAATTGGAATCAGTAGTCGTTAAAAGAATAAAATACATTATATGAATTTATCAATGCGACATTTTAAATACGTTTTAAGGGGTCATCGGACGCGTCGAGCTTTTCTAGCTAGAAAGGAGAGTCGGGCAGTTTTGAATGGTAAAAGCAGTAGTTGTGTATTGTTAACGGTTTATTTTTAACAAAATGTCCTATTTTATAACCGTAAAAACACAGCAATCCTGTTTTTAGGGGGGATTTATGCGTATTGCATGTCTAGACATGTCGATCAGCTAATGTCCGCGGCAGTGGGAAGCGCAAGAGCTTATGGAGCCGTGAGTGATACGCCTATGAGAAGGAAGCGTCAATTGACAAATTGACAAATTGTTGCAGAGTGCGTGTAACTTCTCGTTTAACCGCTGGTCCTGAGTGTGACAAGCAGACAGACAGCATTCACGCCCCGGCAGAATGCACATTACGTCTATTTGTTAATCAGTTTTATTCGTAAATAGTATAAAATAATATATGTCTAATGGAAATAAAAGTCGATGTCTAACACCACAGCTCTGGGACTCTAGCATAGCCCCGGGCGCCCCGCTGCGGGCCTGTGGGGCTGGATGAAGGATCTAACTTCAATTGCTTAATCAGCAGGGTAAAGTGCCGTAACTTAAACGGGGGTATGACAAATTAGTATAAAGTT
Source organism: Brienomyrus brachyistius (assembly GCF_023856365.1). Lineage (NCBI taxonomy): Eukaryota > Metazoa > Chordata > Actinopteri > Osteoglossiformes > Mormyridae > Brienomyrus > Brienomyrus brachyistius. Next base: position 184,011 of record NW_026042536.1, on the reverse strand, counting down.
TTAAGCCAATAAGATTTAATTAATAAAATAATTTAGTTGTATTTTGTTAGTTTTATTTTCAATAAAACACACCCAGCGCATTATTAATTTAATAGATGCAGGAACTAGTGAGCGGTATTTAGCTACGTACTTCAAAAACATTTTAAAAACTTTGTTAGACTAATACCTTAGTTATTTTAATAATTTAAGGGATAAAAACATTTGTTGTGTTTGTCAATGTGTTATTTTAAGTAAATGCGTTATTTTCCAACGCCAAAAGCCCTGTCATGTTTTAAGTGAGAAATGATATGGACTAGCAACTCTCTCTGGGGGGAGCAACCCCGGTTAGGTACTATTAAGCAGCATTTAGTGATACATGTTGTCATGTGTTGTGCGAGACGTATTAATAAATCTTATTCGTTTTGTATTTTAGATACAAGCTGGATCCAGTCACCAGCCAAACGGCCCGGCGCATCTTTGAGACGGCCACCAAGGACTTGAGTGACCAGAAGTCGTCCTTGGTGGCCGATTACCTCACGCATTCCACTGCAACGGCTGACAAGCACTACCGGATAAAAGTCATGGAATGTGGTGCTGGCCAATAAGCTGCTGAAGAAGCTGGCAGGTGACTCAAGGTAGGCATGTTTTCCGTTTGTCAACATTCACTTACCAACATCAAGACACAAAACCAAAGCCCTCACCACTGAACAATAACCGTAAAACTTTGTGTGTTTTTTTTTATCCCAGCGCTGACTCCGCAGAGGAAGGATCCAGCTGTTCTGCCCATGGCGCCGCACGGGATGCTGCCCTGGCGTCCAACCAGCAGATGGATCTCCAGGCAGCATTCCATCAGCTCCTTCGAATCCACCCCGTGACCCTGGATGGCGACATCCCAGACAAGACTGTAGGGACACAGGTCGGGCCAGTTTCAGCGACAGCTCTGAGTGCTGGCTGAAGGCCCAGATGAGGATGCGTGTCCAGCATGTCCTGAGTATTGTTTGTAGCACTAATTTTTAAAGCACTTTACTGATAAGCAATCCTATCTACATAGTCTTCCTAACAACAATTTGCTTTGTTCTTGACAGCACACTTTGGCAGACAGCAGCCCACCGAGTCCCGGGTCGACGCTTGGATAAATGTGAATGGCTGAAGAGTGCTGTAACTTTTTGGTTTGAAAAATAAGAAAAATTTGAATTACAAAATAAAATGTTCTTAGAAAGTAATTTCATGTAACCACTAGTCTTAAAATTAATTACATCCAACAGTACATTTTTTAGTGTAGGTAAGTAGATGGATCGATAAAATTAAATAATTATTACAAATCACAAATAACTATTACAGTCATGGCCAAAAATATTGGCACTTGTGTCAAAAAACACACCCCTTCTCCTAGAAAATTGTTGCAATTGGATAAATGTTAAAATGTTTTCTCAAAATATAAAAAGAGATAATCTTCTGTTTTGCGTCTCATTACAAGCAAACTTGTTTTTTGTTTTTATGTCACTCTAGTATTTGATATCTAATTTTCAGTCTTCTGGCAATATAATCTGGTGAATGGGGAAAGACTTCCAGCAGGGGCTCCGGTTTCCTCCCACAGTCCAAAAGTGCGCAGGGTAGGTTAATTGGCAAATCTGAGTTGTGAGTGTTTGCGCCCTGCAGAGTGTTGACTCCTGCCCAGGGTTGGTTCCTGCCTACGCCTGTTGTTCCAAGGACAGGCTCCGGTCCCCCCCGCGACCTCAGTTTGGCTTGCTGTCTCCCCGCTTGGTTTTCTTTGGTTTACGTCTTCACTAGCCCCCTTGTTGCTTTGACTTGTGTGTAAGTTATGTATGTGTGATTGTATTGCTGCATAGGGAGTGACTGCTATTTTGTTTTGCAAGTGTGTGTTGGACTCTGTTTATTTGGTTAGGGAGTGAGGTGGAGTGTTTGTCTTTTGGTTTCCTTTTCTTTTGCACTTAGGTGAGATTAGCTGTGGGTCGCACTTGATAGTTGGGGATTTTGTTTGTTATTTTGGCTGTGGTCAGTCCCAAAGTCTTTTGCACTGGGTTATTTGTTCAGTGTCAGTATTATACATGGAAAAAAAATGAAAATACAAAAAATATCCCTTTGTCCACTGGTGTTCCCTTCTTGCCCTCACCCTGTTTGTCCCTTTATCCCATTCCCCTTTCCCGTGAATACTGTTACACTCCAACCCTAGACAACCCTGACCCTGACAAACCAGCAAAACAGCATCTTACCTATCGTTTTAAAAGGTAAACGATACCTTTTATCTTTGCTATTTCAGAAATCCGTATCTGCTACCTTGTGACTGGAAGTATACACTGTAAAAAAAAGGCAAAATTTGTCACAGTTTTAAACCATTTTACTACAGTATAATTATTTTTTTCCTCTTATGTTAAATGACAGAAAAGTTTTTATCAAAACTACATTGCATAACTGGCATCGTAGTACTGATTAGCACCGATTCAGGCATCCCGATGAACAAATATGAAATTCATTTAAACTGTGGTACCTTAAATCCGTCAAGTTACCCCGATAAGCCAGTAACCCTGATTCGTAGTACAGGCCACTGATCGGTGTAAACGTATTGTTTAAACGGCGCTGTTGCATTACCAGGGTGAGACGTTGACTTGTTGGTTAGCTATAAAAACAGACGTTAGTGCAACTCCACGTTAATGGTGCGGTCATCATGGCTTATAAATGCTTATTATCGTTCATCATTGTTTGTGTCAGTAACGATAACATAAACACGGGTAGGCACCAGGAGAACATCATTGGCTCTTGCATCGATTACTTTTCCCGTAACACCCTTTAGATTGTTTCCCTGAAGGGCAGCAAACCGACAATTTCGGTGTGATTGAGCTGATCACGTGTGCATGGGGAGGGAATGCGGACCACATGACCTTCCCGGCGAGCTCAGCGCATCCAGCATCGCTTCGCAAATACAATCAAAATGTTTTATCTTTATTCACACTTTCTATCTTTATTCATTATCTCTACGATCTCACTGCTGGACGAATGCCTGGCATTCAGAGCATTCTTTATTAGCCATTTGCCTTTGGATGCAGTTTATTTGCATGCCCCAAAGCTTCCAGGCATCAGTAATTGCTTCCCATGTTACTCCGGTCCTGGGGTCTTCTGTAACTGCCCTTTGGGATTACATATATTCAGCATATGCTTTTGTCCGAAGTGAGGAGAGTTTGGGGTCAGAGCACTTGGGTCTAAGGGACTTGCTCAAGGGCTTAACAATGTTACGATTACTCTGCCATGGGAGTTGAACCAACAACCAAACTGGCAGAGATGGCCAACCTGCTGAGCTCCACACCCGCTGACGATCTCCTTTTCCTGTCTGCTGCAGTCTCCATGGACCTGAGTCCAGAGAAGCACTCTGAACTTGAGGACATCCGGCTGAGGAAAGGAGCCCTTCTGCTGGAGATCCAGAGGCTATCACATTAACAATTACTGGTTGAAAAATGAATTGCTGTTAGTGTCTTAAATCATACTGCTGTAAAAGTAAAATTTACAAGAGAAATCAATATGCTTAGAATATGGGTTAAGATGGAAAATAATCCGTATTATTTGGGTTGTACAACTTTGTACTCCATAATTTTAATATTTTATCACGAAGCCTGAAGAGCAATATGAACTGTATCATGCTTTAAGTAAATTGTCTCATCCTTTATTTGTATTTAACTTCTACAGAACTTTGCAGGCTCATCTAGGATGGAGAATTTCTGCTGCTGAGCGCATTAGAAGAGATTCTCAGAGGGAGATACGAGTCCTAGGTGCCTGACAGAGTTAGGACCGACTCCAATAATTCTGCACTGTCTCCCAGATTAGAGGAAAAAAATGTATTTTACTGAAAATTTCATTTATGAAATTTTACCTTAGACTTGGTCAGCAGCCATGTGGATAAATTTCAGAACTACAGACGGTCTGTGGGTTGGGGGGGACAAGCAGGTTGGCCGGTGGGGGCACGCGGAATGCTCCTGGGGGTGTGGTGGGTGTGCTTATATGATTTACAGGAGCCGAGGCTAACAAAGGCACTAATCTGCACAAACAGCCTCCTGTACGAAGTTTTACATGAAAAGGGGCCATGGGCTTGTTGGCGCCATGTTTCTTAGCAGACTGACTAATACAGCCAACTGGACCGTCTACCTCTTCAAAAACATCAAAATGGGGTCAAAATGGCCCCATCTGTGTTAATTTGCATCATTAATTATGGCATAAATCAATACATTCCAGATGAATTTTAAGGTAATTTCAACAAAAGCCTGTAATATCATTTTCGACCACCATGTGACACCACAAGCCGTTGGAAAACCACTAAGATGTCAATATGAGATTTGGCAGAACTGAAAATATGATGTTAAATGTATCACAGTGCAATAGTTTTAAAAATAAATCAATGACTTTGCATGACAATTTTATGTGTTTTGTCAAATAAAAAACCTGAAGTATCTGAACAATTTTATTTGTTTTGCCAAATAAAAAACCTGAAGTATTTGAACTTGAACTGATACTGAGCAAAATATTACCTCTTACTTATATGAAGGTTCGCATTATCTATGATGTAGAATAAAAGACACAAGTAAACAATCCATTTCTTTGTTTTAAAGAAACAGATTAGCTAAGAAAACCAATTCCCACCCTGTGGAATCAATGTGCATCAGCTGTTTGTGGCCACTGCCCCGTGCACAATCTGCCACTGAAGATCCACCGTGTGCTTCTCAATGGGGGGCTTGTACAGGGACCTCCAACATCCCTGCGGGGAAGATCCAGGCCTCAACAAACCTGACCACCTAGAATCTGCCAGTCCACTCAGTGCCCGAAAATGCAGCACTTTAACACAAACCTGGAACAGACCTTTCTCAGACAAATCTCTAAGAGCCACCTGCTGAGGAGACACGAAAGAGAGCAGCAAACCCACCTCCTCCCGATGACCCTCTACAGCAGGAGGGAAAAATGGGGACTACTGCCTCCTCCCAACTCAAGCACATTCTTAGTTGCCTCTGGTAGCGTGCAGACAATGTCCTCCAAAGCTCTCTGAAGAAGTCTGGGGGAGGGGGAAACATTTCCGCATGTAGGGGGCCAGTGGCATTTAATTATTTACAGAAAATTCCATAGAGCCAATGTAGGAACCTGAGGTCAGTTTAACACAGGTCACTGTCCGTGGTGCTGAAACCTTTACTTGATGGGCTGGTCCCATCAAGCTGTAGACTCTGAGTCAGGCTACACAGGAACAACCACCATACAGCTTCCCGTGCTCACTCATCAGGAGTCCCTTAGCTGGGCTCAGTCGAAGTATCTCAGTGTATGGGGACACTCTCCCTTTCTGTAACAAAGCCTCCTAGCCTGTGATTCCAGATGGGTCAAGGCCTGACACAGCATATTCAACCCCCCCGCCTTTCCCCATTCATTACATATAACTATGGAAAAAAGTTAGAGACCATAGCACCAATTTTTGTTTCACTCAGTTCTCCTTTATGGGTATGGATCTGTGAATAATGTTTTTTTTTCTTTTGCAAACTGCAGCCTGGTTCTTTCCTGCTTCTCATTAATGAAGGGCTTCTTCCTTGCTTTATGGGACTTCAGCCCTGCTTCTATGAGCCTGTTATGAACTGTCCTAGCAGTGCACCTCACACCTGCACTTAACGTTTCCACCAAGTACAGGTCACTTGAGGTCATGATTCATGAGGCACTGTCGGATAAGTGAACGGGCATCTCAAGCATTGGGAAGTCGTTTCCACCCTTTACCTGGCTGCTTTCTGGCCTTTCTCAGTGTCTCCCGTTTCACCATATAAGTACACTTGCGTACTTAGAACCTGGAAGCAACCTGACGCTCAGCGTACCTTTCTGCCAGCAAAACCAGCTTTAAACAAGCAGATTTTTTTTCCAGTATAGAGTGGTCTCAATTTAGACTTCCCATGTTAGAGCTGACAAAAGCAGCACCCTGACAAACCAGCAGCCTGACCCTGACAAACCAGCAGCACCCTGACAAAGCTGCACCCTGACAAAGCAGCAGCAGCCTGACACTGACAAACCAGCAGCACCCTGACAAACCAGCAGCAGCCTGACCCTGACAAAGCAGCAGCAGCCTGACCCTGACAAAGCAGCAGCAGCCTGACCCTGACAAAGCAGCAGCAGCCTGACACTGACAAACCAGCAGCCTGACAAACCAGCAGCCTGACCCTGACAAACCAGCAGCCTGACAAACCAGCAGCCTGACAAACCAGCAGCCTGACAAACCAGCAGCCTGACAAAGCAGCACCCTGACACTGACAAAGCAGCACCCTGACAAAGCAGCACCCTGACAAAGCAGCACCCTGACAAAGCAGCACCCTGACAAAGCAGCACCCTGACAAAGCAGCACCCTGACAAAGCAGCACCCTGACAAAGCAGCACCCTGACAAAGCAGCACCCTGACAAAGCAGCAGCAGCCTGACAAAGCAGCACCCTGACAAAGCAGCAGCAGCCTGACAAAGCAGCACCCTGACAAAGCAGCAGCAGCCTGACACTGACAGACAAAGCAGCAGCAGCCTGACACTGACAGACAAAGCAGCAGCAGCCTGACACTGACAGACAAAGCAGCAGCAGCCTGACACTGACAGACAAAGCAGCAGCAGCCTGACACTGACAGACAAAGCAGCAGCAGCCTGACACTGACAGACAAAGCAGCAGCAGCCTGACACTGACAGACAAAGCAGCAGCAGCCTGACACTGACAGACAAAGCAGCAGCAGCCTGACACTGACAGACAAAGCAGCAGCAGCCTGACACTGACAGACAAAGCAGCAGCAGCCTGACACTGACAGACAAAGCAGCAGCAGCCTGACACTGACAGACAAAGCAGCAGCAGCCTGACACTGACAGACAAAGCAGCAGCAGCCTGACACTGACAGACAAAGCAGCAGCAGCCTGACACTGACAGACAAAGCAGCAGCAGCCTGACACTGACAGACAAAGCAGCAGCAGCCTGACACTGACAGACAAAGCAGCAGCAGCCTGACACTGACAGACAAAGCAGCAGCAGCCTGACACTGACAGACAAAGCAGCAGCAGCCTGACACTGACAAAGCAGCAGCAGCCTGACACTGACAAAGCAGCAGCAGCCTGACACTGACAAAGCAGCAGCAGCCTGACACTGACAAAGCAGCAGCAGCCTGACACTGACAAAGCAGCAGCAGCCTGACACTGACAAAGCAGCAGCAGCCTGACACTGACAAACCAGCAGCAGCCTGACACTGACAAACCAGCAGCAGCCTGACACTGACAAACCAGCAGCCCCCTGACAAACCAGCAGCCCCCTGACAAACCAGCAGCACCCTGACAAACCAGCAGCACCCTGACAAACCAGCAGCACCCTGACAAACCAGCAGCACCCTGACAAACCAGCAGCACCCTGACAAACCAGCAGCAGCCTGACACTGACAAACCAGCAGCCTGACAAACCAGCAGCAGCCTGACAAACCAGCAGCAGCCTGACACTGACAAAGCAGCAGCCTGACACTGACAAAGCAGCAGCCTGACACTGACAAACCAGCAGCCTGACACTGACAAACCAGCAGCCTGACACTGACAAACCAGCAGCCTGACACTGACAAAGCAGCAGCCTGACACTGACAAAGCAGCAGCCTGACAAAGCAGCAGCCTGACAAAGCAGCACCCTGACAAAGCAGCACCCTGACAAAGCAGCACCCTGACAAAGCAGCACCCTGACAAAGCAGCACCCTGACAAAGCAGCACCCTGACAAAGCAGCACCCTGAAAAAGCAGCAGCAGCCTGACAAACCAGCAGCCTGACAAACCAGCAGCCTGACCCTGACAAACCAGCAGCCTGACCCTGACAAACCAGCAGCCTGACCCTGACAAACCAGCAGCCTGACCCTGACAAACCAGCAGCCTGACCCTGACAAACCAGCAGCCTGAAACTGACAAACCAGCAGCAGCCTGACCCTGACAAACCAGCAGCAGCCTGACCCTGACAAACCAGCAGCAGCCTGACCCTGACAAACCAGCAGCACCCTGACAAACCAGCAGCACCCTGACAAACCAGCAGCCCCCTGACAAACCAGCAGCCCCCTGACAAACCAGCAGCCCCCTGACAAACCAGCAGCCCCCTGACAAACCAGCAGCAGCCTGACCCTGACAAACCAGCAGCAGCCTGACAAACCAGCAGCAGCCTGACAAACCAGCAGCAGCCTGACAAACCAGCAGCAGCCTGACAAACCAGCAGCAGCCTGACAAACCAGCCTGACCCTGACAAACCAGCAGCAGCCTGACAAACCAGCCTGACCCTGACAAACCAGCCTGACCCTGACAAACCAGCCTGACCCTGACAAACCAGCAGCAGCCTGACAAACCAGCAGCAGCCTGACAAACCAGCAGCAGCCTGACAAACCAGCAGCAGCCTGACCCTGACAAACCAGCAGCAGCCTGACCCTGACAAACCAGCAGCAGCCTGACCCTGACAAAGCAGCAGCAGCCTGACCCTGACAAACCAGCAGCAGCCTGACCCTGACAAACCAGCAGCAGCCTGACCCTGACAAACCAGCAGCAGCCTGACCCTGACAAACCAGCAGCAGCCTGACCCTGACAAACCAGCAGCACCCTGACCCTGACAAACCAGCAGCAGCCTGACCCTGACAAACCAGCAGCACCCTGACCCTGACAAACCAGCAGCAGCCTGACAAACCAGCAGCAGCCTGACAAACCAGCAGCAGCCTGACAAACCAGCAGCAGCCTGACAAACCAGCAGCAGCCTGACACTGACAAACCAGCAGCAGCCTGACCCTGACAAACCAGCAGCAGCCTGACCCTGACAAACCAGCAGCAGCCTGACCCTGACAAACCAGCAGCAGCCTGACCCTGACAAACCAGCAGCAGCCTGACCCTGACAAACCAGCAGCAGCCTGACCCTGACAAACCAGCAGCAGCCTGACAAACCAGCAGCAGCCTGACAAACCAGCAGCAGCCTGACAAACCAGCAGCAGCCTGACAAACCAGCAGCAGCCTGACAAACCAGCAGCAGCCTGACAAACCAGCAGCAGCCTGACAAACCAGCAGCAGCCTGACAAACCAGCAGCAGCCTGACAAACCAGCAGCAGCCTGACAAACCAGCAGCAGCCTGACAAACCAGCAGCAGCCTGACAAACCAGCAGCAGCCTGACAAACCACCAGCAGCCTGACAAACCACCAGCAGCCTGACAAACCACCAGCAGCCTGACAAACCACCAGCAGCCTGACAAACCAGCAGCAGCCTGACAAACCAGCAGCAGCCTGACAAACCAGCAGCAGCCTGACAAACCAGCAGCAGCCTGACAAACCAGCAGCAGCCTGACAAACCAGCAGCAGCCTGACAAACCAGCAGCAGCCTGACAAACCAGCAGCAGCCTGACAAAGCAGCAGCCTGACAAAGCAGCAGCCTGACAAAGCAGCAGCCTGACAAAGCAGCAGCCTGACCCAGCAGCAGCCTGACAAAGCAGCAGCCTGACCCTGACAAAGCAGCAGCCTGACCCTGACAAAGCAGCAGCCTGACAAAGCAGCAGCCTGACCCTGACAAAGCAGCAGCCTGACCCTGACAAAGCAGCAGCAGCCTGACCCTGACAAAGCAGCAGCAGCCTGACCCTGACAAACCAGCAGCAGCCTGACCCTGACAAACCAGCAGCAGCCTGACCCTGACAAACCAGCAGCAGCCTGACCCTGACAAACCAGCAGCAGCCTGACCCTGACAAACCAGCAGCAGCCTGACCCTGACAAACCAGCAGCAGCCTGACACTGACAAACCAGCAGCAGCCTGACACTGACAAACCAGCAGCAGCCTGACACTGACAAACCAGCAGCACCCTGACACTGACAAACCAGCAGCACGACCCTGACAAACCAGCAGCACGACCCTGACAAACCAGCAGCACGACCCTGACAAACCAGCAGCACGACCCTGACAAACCAGCAGCACGACCCTGACAAACCAGCAGCACGACCCTGACAAACCAGCAGCCTGACAAACCAGCAGCCTGACCCTGACAAAGCAGCAGCCTGACAAAGCAGCAGCCTGACAAAGCAGCAGCCTGACAAAGCAGCAGCCTGACAAAGCAGCACCCTGACAAAGCAGCAGCCTGACAAAGCAGCAGCCTGACAAAGCAGCAGCCTGACAAAGCAGCAGCAGCCTGACAAAGCAGCAGCAGCCTGACCCTGACAAACCAGCAGAAGCCTGACCCTGACAAACCAGCAGCAGCCTGACCCTGACAAACCAGCAGCAGCCTGACCCTGACAAACCAGCAGCAGCCTGACCCTGACAAACCAGCAGCAGCCTGACCCTGACAAACCAGCAGCAGCCTGACCCTGACAAACCAGCAGCAGCCTGACCCTGACAAACCAGCAGCAGCCTGACCCTGACAAACCAGCAGCAGCCTGACCCTGACAAACCAGCAGCAGCCTGACCCTGACAAACCAGCAGCAGCCTGACCCTGACAAACCAGCAGCAGCCTGACCCTGACAAACCAGCAGCAGCCTGACACTGACAAACCAGCAGCAGCCTGACACTGACAAACCAGCAGCAGCCTGACACTGACAAACCAGCAGCACGACCCTGACAAACCAGCAGCACGACCCTGACAAACCAGCAGCCTGACCCTGACAAACCAGCAGCCTGACCCTGACAAACCAGCAGCCTGACAAAGCAGCAGCCTGACAAACCAGCAGCCTGACAAACCAGCAGCCTGACAAACCAGCAGCAGCCTGACAAAGCAGCAGCAGCCTGACAAAGCAGCAGCAGCCTGACAAAGCAGCAGCCTGACCCTGACAAAGCAGCAGCCTGACCCTGACAAAGCAGCAGCCTGACCCTGACAAAGCAGCAGCCTGACCCTGACAAAGCAGCAGCCTGACAAACCAGCAGCAGCCTGACAAACCAGCAGCAGCCTGACAAACCAGCAGCAGCCTGACAAACCAGCAGCAGCCTGACACTGACAAACCAGCAGCAGCCTGACACTGACAAACCAGCAGCAGCCTGACACTGACAAACCAGCAGCAGCCTGACACTGACAAACCAGCAGCAGCCTGACACTGACAAACCAGCAGCAGCCTGACACTGACAAACCAGCAGCAGCCTGACACTGACAAACCAGCAGCAGCCTGACACTGACAAACCAGCAGCAGCCTGACACTGACAAACCAGCAGCAGCCTGACACTGACAAACCAGCAGCAGCCTGACCCTGACAAAGCAGCAGCAGCCTGACAAAGCAGCAGCAGCCTGACAAAGCAGCAGCAGCCTGACAAAGCAGCAGCAGCCTGACAAAGCAGCAGCCTGACACTGACAAAGCAGCAGCCTGACACTGACAAAGCAGCAGCCTGACACTGACAAAGCAGCAGCCTGACACTGACAAAGCAGCAGCCTGACACTGACAAAGCAGCAGCCTGACACTGACAAAGCAGCAGCCTGACACTGACAAAGCAGCAGCCTGACACTGACAAACCAGCAGCCTGACCCTGACAAACCAGCAGCCTGACCCTGACAAACCAGCAGCCTGACCCTGACAAACCAGCAGCCTGACCCTGACAAACCAGCAGCCTGACCCTGACAAACCAGCAGCCTGACCCTGACAAACCAGCAGCCTGACCCTGACAAACCAGCAGCCTGACCCTGACAAACCAGCAGCCTGACCCTGACAAACCAGCAGCCTGACCCTGACAAACCAGCAGCCTGACCCTGACAAACCAGCAGCCTGACCCTGACAAACCAGCAGCCTGACCCTGACAAACCAGCAGCCTGACCCTGACAAAGCAGCACCCTGACAAAGCAGCACCCTGACAAAGCAGCAGCACCCTGACAAACCAGCAGCAGCCTGACACTGACAAACCAGCAGCAGCCTGACACTGACAAACCAGCAGCAGCCTGACACTGACAAAGCAGCAGCAGCCTGACACTGACAAAGCAGCAGCAGCCTGACACTGACAAACCAGCAGCAGCCTGACACTGACAAAGCAGCAGCAGCCTGACACTGACAAAGCAGCAGCAGCCTGACACTGACAAAGCAGCAGCAGCCTGACACTGACAAAGCAGCAGCAGCCTGACAAAGCAGCAGCCTGACAAAGCAGCAGCCTGACAAAGCAGCAGCCTGACAAAGCAGCAGCCTGACACTGACAAAGCAGCAGCCTGACACTGACAAAGCAGCAGCCTGACACTGACAAAGCAGCAGCCTGACAAACCAGCAGCCTGACACTGACAAAGCAGCAGCCTGACAAACCAGCAGCAGCCTGACAAACCAGCAGCAGCCTGACAAACCAGCAGCAGCCTGACAAACAAGCAGCACCCTGACAAACAAGCAGCAGCCTGACAAACAAGCAGCAGCCTGACAAACAAGCAGCAGCCTGACAAACAAGCAGCAGCCTGACAAACAAGCAGCAGCCTGACAAACAAGCAGCAGCCTGACAAACAAGCAGCAGCCTGACAAACAAGCAGCAGCCTGACAAACCAGCAGCAGCCTGACAAACCAGCAGCAGCCTGACACTGACAAACCAGCAGCAGCCTGACACTGACAAACCAGCAGCAGCCTGACAAACCAGCAGCAGCCTGACAAACCAGCAGCAGCCTGACAAACCAGCAGCAGCCTGACAAACCAGCAGCAGCCTGACAAACCAGCAGCAGCCTGACAAACCAGCAGCAGCCTGACAAACCAGCAGCAGCCTGACAAACCAGCAGCAGCCTGACAAACCAGCAGCACCCTGACAAACAAGCAGCACCCTGACAAACCAGCAGCAGCCTGACAAACCAGCAGCAGCCTGACAAACCAGCAGCAGCCTGACAAACCAGCAGCAGCCTGACAAACCAGCAGCAGCCTGACAAACCAGCAGCAGCCTGACAAACCAGCAGCACCCTGACAAACAAGCAGCACCCTGACAAAGCAGCAGCCTGACAAAGCAGCAGCCTGACACTGACAAAGCAGCAGCCTGACAAAGCAGCAGCCTGACAAAGCAGCAGCCTGACAAAGCAGCAGCCTGACAAAGCAGCAGCCTGACAAAGCAGCAGCCTGACAAAGCAGCACCCTGACAAAGCAGCAGCAGCCTGACACTGACAAACCAGCAGCACCCTGACAAACCAGCAGCCTGACACTGACAAAGCAGCAGCCTGACCCTGACAAAGCAGCAGCCTGACCCTGACAAACCAGCAGCCTGACACTGACAAAGCAGCAGCCTGACCCTGACAAAGCAGCAGCCTGACCCTGACAAAGCAGCAGCCTGACACTGACAAACCAGCACCCTGACAAACCAGCAGCCTGACAAACCAGCAGCCTGACAAACCAGCAGCCTGACACTGACAAACCAGCACCCTGACAAACCAGCAGCCTGACAAACCAGCAGCCTGACAAACCAGCAGCCTGACAAAGCAGCAGCCTGACAAAGCAGCAGCCTGACACTGACAAAGCAGCAGCCTGACACTGACAAAGCAGCAGCCTGACACTGACAAAGCAGCAGCCTGACACTGACAAAGCAGCAGCCTGACACTGACAAAGCAGCAGCCTGACACTGACAAAGCAGCAGCCTGACAAAGCAGCAGCCTGACAAAGCAGCAGCCTGACAAAGCAGCAGCCTGACAAAGCAGCAGCCTGACAAAGCAGCAGCCTGACAAAGCAGCAGCCTGACAAAGCAGCAGCCTGACAAAGCAGCAGCCTGACAAAGCAGCAGCCTGACAAAGCAGCAGCCTGACACTGACAAAGCAGCAGCCTGACACTGACAAAGCAGCAGCCTGACACTGACAAACCAGCAGCACCCTGACAAAGCAGCAGCAGCCTGACACTGACAAAGCAGCAGCAGCCTGACACTGACAAAGCAGCAGCAGCCTGACACTGACAAAGCAGCAGCAGCCTGACACTGACAAAGCAGCAGCAGCCTGACACTGACAAACCAGCAGCAGCCTGACACTGACAAAGCAGCAGCAGCCTGACAAAGCAGCAGCAGCCTGACAAAGCAGCAGCCGCCTGACAAAGCAGCAGCCGCCTGACAAACCAGCAGCAGCCTGACACTGACAAACCAGCAGCAGCCTGACACTGACAAACCAGCAGCAGCCTGACACTGACAAACCAGCAGCAGCCTGACACTGACAAAGCAGCAGCCTGACACTGACAAACCAGCAGCAGCCTGACACTGACAAACCAGCAGCAGCCTGACACTGACAAACCAGCAGCAGCCTGACACTGACAAACCAGCAGCAGCCTGACACTGACAAAGCAGCAGCAGCCTGACACTGACAAAGCAGCAGCCTGACAAAGCAGCAGCCTGACAAAGCAGCAGCCGCCTGACAAACCAGCAGCAGCCTGACAAACCAGCAGCAGCCTGACACTGACAAACCAGCAGCAGCCTGACACTGACAAACCAGCAGCAGCCTGACACTGACAAACCAGCAGCAGCCTGACACTGACAAACCAGCAGCAGCCTGACACTGACAAACCAGCAGCAGCCTGACACTGACAAACCAGCAGCAGCCTGACACTGACAAAGCAGCAGCAGCCTGACACTGACAAAGCAGCAGCAGCCTGACACTGACAAAGCAGCAGCAGCCTGACACTGACAAAGCAGCAGCAGCCTGACACTGACAAAGCAGCAGCAGCCTGACACTGACAAAGCAGCAGCAGCCTGACACTGACAAAGCAGCAGCAGCCTGACACTGACAAAGCAGCAGCAGCCTGACACTGACAAAGCAGCAGCAGCCTGACACTGACAAAGCAGCAGCAGCCTGACACTGACAAAGCAGCAGCAGCCTGACACTGACAAAGCAGCAGCAGCCTGACACTGACAAAGCAGCAGCAGCCTGACACTGACAAAGCAGCAGCCTGACACTGACAAAGCAGCAGCCTGACACTGACAAAGCAGCAGCCTGACACTGACAAACCAGCAGCAGCCTGACACTGACAAACCAGCAGCAGCCTGACAAACCAGCACCAGCCTGACAAACCAGCACCAGCCTGACAAACCAGCACCAGCCTGACAAACCAGCACCAGCCTGACAAACCAGCACCCGCCTGACAAACCAGCACCCGCCTGACAAACCAGCACCCGCCTGACCCTGACAAACCAGCACCCGCCTGACCCTGACAAACCAGCACCCGCCTGACCCTGACAAACCAGCAGCAGCCTGACCCTGACAAACCAGCAGCAGCCTGACCCTGACAAACCAGCAGCAGCCTGACCCTGACAAACCAGCAGCAGCCTGACCCTGACAAACCAGCAGCAGCCTGACCCTGACAAACCAGCAGCAGCCTGACCCTGACAAACCAGCAGCAGCCTGACCCTGACAAACCAGCAGCAGCCTGACCCTGACAAACCAGCAGCAGCCTGACACTGACAAACCAGCAGCAGCCTGACACTGACAAACCAGCAGCAGCCTGACACTGACAAACCAGCAGCAGCCTGACACTGACAAACCAGCAGCAGCCTGACACTGACAAACAAGCAGCACCCTGACACTGACAAACCAGCAGCACCCTGACAAACCAGCAGCACCCTGACAAACCAGCAGCACCCTGACAAACCAGCAGCACCCTGACAAACCAGCAGCACCCTGACAAACCAGCAGCACCCTGACAAACCAGCAGCACCCTGACAAACCAGCAGCACCCTGACAAACCAGCAGCACCCTGACAAACCAGCAGCACCCTGACAAACCAGCAGCACCCTGACAAACAAGCAGCACCCTGACAAACCAGCAGCAGCCTGACACTGACAAAGCAGCAGCCTGACAAAGCAGCACCCTGACAAACAAGCAGCACCCTGACACTGACAAACAAGCAGCACCCTGACACTGACAAACAAGCAGCACCCTGACACTGACAAACCAGCAGCAGCCTGACACTGACAAACCAGCAGCAGCCTGACAAACCAGCAGCAGCCTGACAAACCAGCAGCACCCTGACAAACAAGCAGCACCCTGACAAACAAGCAGCACCCTGACAAACCAGCAGCACCCTGACAAACCAGCAGCACCCTGACAAACCAGCAGCAGCCTGACAAACAAGCAGCACCCTGACAAACAAGCAGCACCCTGACAAAGCAGCAGCAGCCTGACAAACCAGCAGCAGCCTGACACTGACAAACCAGCAGCAGCCTGACACTGACAAACCAGCAGCAGCCTGACACTGACAAACCAGCAGCAGCCTGACAAACCAGCAGCAGCCTGACAAACCAGCAGCAGCCTGACAAACCAGCAGCAGCCTGACAAACCAGCAGCAGCCTGACAAACCAGCAGCAGCCTGACACTGACAAAGCACCCTGACAAAGCAGCAGCACCCTGACAAAGCAGCAGCACCCTGACAAAGCAGCAGCACCCTGACAAAGCAGCAGCACCCTGACAAAGCAGCAGCAGCCTGACAAAGCAGCAGCAGCCTGACAAACCAGCAGCACCCTGACAAACAAGCAGCAGCCTGACAAACAAGCAGCAGCCTGACAAACAAGCAGCAGCCTGACAAACCAGCAGCAGCCTGACAAACCAGCAGCAGCCTGACACTGACAAACCAGCAGCAGCCTGACAAACCAGCAGCAGCCTGACAAACCAGCAGCAGCCTGACCCTGACAAAGCAGCACCCTGACACTGACAAAGCAGCACCCTGACACTGACAAAGCAGCACCCTGACACTGACAAAGCAGCACCCTGACACTGACAAACCAGCAGCCTGACAAACCAGCAGCCTGACAAACCAGCAGCCTGACAAACCAGCAGCCTGACAAACCAGCAGCCTGACAAACCAGCAGCCTGACAAACCAGCAGCCTGACAAACCAGCAGCCTGACAAACCAGCAGCAGCCTGACAAACCAGCAGCAGCCTGACAAACCAGCAGCAGCCTGACAAACCAGCAGCAGCCTGACAAACCAGCAGCAGCCTGACAAACCAGCAGCACCCTGACACTGACAAACCAGCAGCACCCTGACACTGACAAACAAGCAGCAGCCTGACACTGACAAACAAGCAGCACCCTGACACTGACAAACAAGCAGCACCCTGACACTGACAAACAAGCAGCACCCTGACACTGACAAACAAGCAGCACCCTGACACTGACAAACAAGCAGCACCCTGACACTGACAAACAAGCAGCACCCTGACACTGACAAACAAGCAGCACCCTGACACTGACAAACAAGCAGCACCCTGACACTGACAAACAAGCAGCACCCTGACACTGACAAACAAGCAGCACCCTGACACTGACAAACAAGCAGCACCCTGACACTGACAAACAAGCAGCACCCTGACACTGACAAACAAGCAGCACCCTGACACTGACAAACAAGCAGCACCCTGACACTGACAAACAAGCAGCACCCTGACACTGACAAACAAGCAGCACCCTGACACTGACAAACCAGCAGCAGCCTGACACTGACAAACCAGCAGCAGCCTGACCCTGACAAACCAGCAGCAGCCTGACCCTGACAAACCAGCAGCAGCCTGACCCTGACAAACCAGCAGCAGCCTGACCCTGACAAACCAGCAGCAGCCTGACCCTGACAAACCAGCAGCAGCCTGACCCTGACAAACCAGCAGCAGCCTGACCCTGACAAACCAGCAGCAGCCTGACACTGACAAAGCAGCAGCACCCTGACACTGACAAAGCAGCAGCAGCCTGACACTGACAAAGCAGCAGCAGCCTGACACTGACAAAGCAGCAGCAGCCTGACACTGACAAAGCAGCAGCAGCCTGACACTGACAAAGCAGCAGCAGCCTGACACTGACAAAGCAGCAGCAGCCTGACAAAGCAGCAGCAGCCTGACAAAGCAGCAGCAGCCTGACAAAGCAGCAGCAGCCTGACCCTGACAAAGCAGCAGCAGCCTGACCCTGACAAAGCAGCAGCAGCCTGACCCTGACAAAGCAGCAGCAGCCTGACCCTGACAAACCAGCAGCAGCCTGACCCTGACAAACCAGCAGCAGCCTGACCCTGACAAACCAGCAGCAGCCTGACACTGACAAACCAGCAGCAGCCTGACACTGACAAAGCAGCAGCCTGACACTGACAAAGCAGCACCCTGACACTGACAAAGCAGCACCCTGACACTGACAAAGCAGCACCCTGACCCTGACAAACCACCAGCACCCTGACAAACCACCAGCACCCTGACAAACCAGCAGCAGCCTGACAAAGCAGCAGCAGCCTGACAAAGCAGCAGCAGCCTGACAAAGCAGCAGCAGCCTGACAAAGCACCCGCAGCCTGACAAAGCACCCGCAGCCTGACAAAGCACCCGCAGCCTGACAAAGCAGCAGCAGCCTGACAAAGCAGCAGCAGCCTGACAAAGCAGCAGCAGCCTGACAAAGCAGCAGCAGCCTGACAAAGCAGCAGCAGCCTGACAAAGCAGCAGCAGCCTGACAAAGCAGCAGCAGCCTGACAAAGCAGCAGCAGCCTGACAAACCAGCAGCAGCCTGACAAAGCAGCAGCAGCCTGACAAACCAGCAGCAGCCTGACAAACCAGCAGCAGCCTGACAAACCAGCAGCAGCCTGACAAACCAGCAGCAGCCTGACAAACCAGCAGCCTGACAAAGCAGCAGCCTGACAAAGCAGCAGCCTGACAAAGCAGCAGCCTGACAAAGCAGCAGCCTGACAAAGCAGCAGCCTGACCCTGACAAAGCAGCAGCCTGACAAAGCAGCAGCCTGACAAAGCAGCAGCCTGACAAAGCAGCAGCAGCCTGACCCTGACAAAGCAGCAGCAGCCTGACCCTGACAAACCAGCAGCAGCCTGACCCTGACAAACCAGCAGCAGCCTGACCCTGACAAACCAGCAGCAGCCTGACCCTGACAAACCAGCAGCAGCCTGACCCTGACAAACCAGCAGCAGCCTGACAAAGCAGCAGCAGCCTGACAAAGCAGCAGCAGCCTGACAAAGCAGCAGCAGCCTGACAAAGCACCCGCAGCCTGACAAAGCAGCACCCTGACAAAGCAGCACCCTGACCCTGACAAAGCAGCAGCCTGACCCTGACAAACCAGCAGCAGCCTGACAAACCAGCAGCAGCCTGACAAAGCAGCAGCAGCCTGACAAAGCAGCAGCAGCCTGACACGGACAAAGCAGCAGCAGCCTGACACGGACAAAGCAGCAGTAGCCTGACACGGACAAAGCAGCAGCAGCCTGACCCGGACAAAGCAGCAGCAGCAGCCTGACAAAGCAGCAGCACCCTGACAAAGCAGCAGCACCCTGACAAACCAGCAGCACCCTGACAAACCAGCAGCACCCTGACAAACCAGCAGCACCCTGACAAACCAGCAGCACCCTGACAAACCAGCAGCAGCCTGACAAACCAGCAGCCTGACAAACCAGCAGCCTGACACTGACAAACCAGCAGCCTGACAAACCAGCAGCCTGACAAACCAGCAGCCTGACAAACCAGCAGCCTGACAAACCAGCAGCCTGACAAACAAGCAGCCTGACAAACCAGCACCCTGACAAACCAGCACCCTGACAAACCAGCAGCACCCTGACAAACCAGCAGCACCCTGACAAACCAGCAGCACCCTGACAAACCAGCAGCAGCCTGACAAAGCAGCAGCCTGACCCTGACAAAGCAGCAGCCTGACAAAGCAGCAGCCTGACCCTGACAAAGCAGCAGCCTGACCCTGACAAAGCAGCAGCCTGACAAAGCAGCAGCAGCCTGACAAAGCAGCAGCAGCCTGACAAAGCAGCAGCAGCCTGACCCTGACAAAGCAGCAGCAGCCTGACCCTGACAAAGCAGCAGCAGCCTGACCCTGACAAAGCAGCAGCAGCCTGACCCTGACAAAGCAGCAGCAGCCTGACCCTGACAAAGCAGCAGCAGCCTGACCCTGACAAACCAGCAGCAGCCTGACCCTGACAAACCAGCAGCAGCCTGACCCTGACAAACCAGCAGCAGCCTGACCCTGACAAACCAGCAGCAGCCTGACCCTGACAAACCAGCAGCAGCCTGACCCTGACAAACCAGCAGCAGCCTGACACTGACAAACCAGCAGCAGCCTGACACTGACAAACCAGCAGCAGCCTGACACTGACAAACCAGCAGCAGCCTGACACTGACAAACCAGCAGCAGCCTGACACTGACAAACCAGCAGCAGCCTGACACTGACAAACCAGCAGCACGACCCTGACAAACCAGCAGCACGACCCTGACAAACCAGCAGCCTGACCCTGACAAAGCAGCAGCCTGACAAAGCAGCAGCCTGACAAAGCAGCAGCCTGACAAAGCAGCAGCCTGACAAAGCAGCACCCTGACAAAGCAGCACCCTGACAAAGCAGCACCCTGACAAAGCAGCAGCCTGACAAAGCAGCAGCCTGACAAAGCAGCAGCCTGACCCTGACAAAGCAGCAGCCTGACCCTGACAAAGCAGCAGCCTGACCCTGACAAAGCAGCAGCCTGACCCTGACAAACCAGCAGCCTGACCCTGACAAACCAGCAGCCTGACCCTGACAAACCAGCAGCAGCCTGACACTGACAAACCAGCAGCCTGACACTGACAAACCAGCAGCCTGACACTGACAAACCAGCAGCCTGACAAACCAGCACCCTGACAAACCAGCACCCTGACAAACCAGCAGCAGCCTGACAAACCAGCAGCAGCCTGACAAAGCAGCAGCAGCCTGACAAAGCAGCAGCAGCCTGACAAAGCAGCAGCCTGACCCTGACAAAGCAGCAGCCTGACCCTGACAAAGCAGCAGCCTGACCCTGACAAAGCAGCAGCCTGACAAACCAGCAGCAGCCTGACACTGACAAACCAGCAGCAGCCTGACACTGACAAACCAGCAGCAGCCTGACACTGACAAACCAGCAGCAGCCTGACACTGACAAACCAGCAGCAGCCTGACACTGACAAACCAGCAGCAGCCTGACACTGACAAACCAGCAGCAGCCTGACACTGACAAAGCAGCAGCAGCCTGACCCTGACAAAGCAGCAGCAGCCTGACCCTGACAAAGCAGCAGCAGCCTGACCCTGACAAAGCAGCAGCAGCCTGACAAAGCAGCAGCAGCCTGACAAAGCAGCAGCAGCCTGACAAAGCAGCAGCCTGACAAAGCAGCAGCCTGACACTGACAAAGCAGCAGCCTGACACTGACAAAGCAGCAGCCTGACACTGACAAAGCAGCAGCCTGACACTGACAAAGCAGCAGCCTGACACTGACAAAGCAGCAGCCTGACACTGACAAAGCAGCAGCCTGACACTGACAAAGCAGCAGCCTGACACTGACAAAGCAGCAGCCTGACACTGACAAAGCAGCAGCCTGACACTGACAAAGCAGCAGCCTGACACTGACAAAGCAGCAGCCTGACCCTGACAAAGCAGCAGCCTGACCCTGACAAACCAGCAGCCTGACCCTGACAAACCAGCAGCAGCCTGACCCTGACAAACCAGCAGCCTGACCCTGACAAACCAGCAGCCTGACCCTGACAAACCAGCAGCCTGACCCTGACAAACCAGCAGCCTGACCCTGACAAACCAGCAGCCTGACCCTGACAAACCAGCAGCCTGACCCTGACAAACCAGCAGCCTGACCCTGACAAACCAGCAGCCTGACCCTGACAAACCAGCAGCCTGACCCTGACAAACCAGCAGCCTGACCCTGACAAACCAGCAGCCTGACCCTGACAAACCAGCAGCCTGACCCTGACAAACCAGCAGCCTGACCCTGACAAACCAGCAGCCTGACCCTGACAAACCAGCAGCAGCCTGACACTGACAAACCAGCAGCAGCCTGACACTGACAAACCAGCAGCAGCCTGACACTGACAAACCAGCAGCCTGACAAACCAGCAGCAGCCTGACAAACCAGCAGCAGCCTGACAAACCAGCAGCACCCTGACAAACAAGCAGCAGCCTGACAAACAAGCAGCAGCCTGACAAACAAGCAGCAGCCTGACAAACAAGCAGCAGCCTGACAAACAAGCAGCAGCCTGACAAACAAGCAGCAGCCTGACAAACAAGCAGCAGCCTGACAAACAAGCAGCAGCCTGACAAACAAGCAGCAGCCTGACAAACCAGCAGCAGCCTGACAAACCAGCAGCAGCCTGACAAACCAGCAGCAGCCTGACACTGACAAACCAGCAGCAGCCTGACAAACCAGCAGCAGCCTGACAAACCAGCAGCAGCCTGACAAACCAGCAGCAGCCTGACAAACCAGCAGCAGCCTGACAAACCAGCAGCAGCCTGACAAACCAGCAGCACCCTGACAAACAAGCAGCACCCTGACAAACAAGCAGCACCCTGACAAACAAGCAGCACCCTGACAAACCAGCAGCAGCCTGACAAACCAGCAGCAGCCTGACAAACCAGCAGCAGCCTGACAAACCAGCAGCAGCCTGACAAACCAGCAGCAGCCTGACAAACCAGCAGCAGCCTGACAAACAAGCAGCACCCTGACAAAGCAGCAGCCTGACACTGACAAAGCAGCAGCCTGACAAAGCAGCAGCCTGACAAAGCAGCAGCCTGACAAAGCAGCAGCCTGACAAAGCAGCAGCCTGACAAAGCAGCAGCCTGACAAAGCAGCAGCAGCCTGACACTGACAAACCAGCAGCACCCTGACAAACCAGCAGCCTGACACTGACAAACCAGCAGCACCCTGACAAACCAGCAGCCTGACACTGACAAAGCAGCAGCCTGACCCTGACAAAGCAGCAGCCTGACCCTGACAAAGCAGCAGCCTGACACTGACAAACCAGCAGCCTGACAAACCAGCAGCCTGACAAACCAGCACCCTGACACTGACAAACCAGCACCCTGACAAACCAGCACCCTGACAAACCAGCAGCCTGACAAAGCAGCAGCCTGACAAAGCAGCAGCCTGACACTGACAAAGCAGCAGCCTGACACTGACAAAGCAGCAGCCTGACACTGACAAAGCAGCAGCCTGACACTGACAAAGCAGCAGCCTGACAAAGCAGCAGCCTGACAAAGCAGCAGCCTGACAAAGCAGCAGCCTGACAAAGCAGCAGCCTGACAAAGCAGCAGCCTGACACTGACAAAGCAGCAGCCTGACACTGACAAAGCAGCAGCCTGACACTGACAAAGCAGCAGCCTGACACTGACAAAGCAGCAGCCTGACACTGACAAAGCAGCAGCACCCTGACAAAGCAGCAGCAGCCTGACACTGACAAAGCAGCAGCAGCCTGACACTGACAAAGCAGCAGCAGCCTGACACTGACAAAGCAGCAGCAGCCTGACACTGACAAACCAGCAGCCTGACAAAGCAGCAGCCTGACAAAGCAGCAGCCGCCTGACAAAGCAGCAGCCGCCTGACAAACCAGCAGCAGCCGCCTGACAAACCAGCAGCAGCCGCCTGACAAACCAGCAGCAGCCGCCTGACACTGACAAAGCAGCAGCCTGACACTGACAAAGCAGCAGCAGCCTGACACTGACAAAGCAGCAGCAGCCTGACACTGACAAAGCAGCAGCAGCCTGACACTGACAAAGCAGCAGCAGCCTGACACTGACAAAGCAGCAGCAGCCTGACACTGACAAAGCAGCAGCCTGACACTGACAAAGCAGCAGCCGCCTGACAAACCAGCAGCAGCCTGACACTGACAAACCAGCAGCAGCCTGACACTGACAAACCAGCAGCAGCCTGACACTGACAAACCAGCAGCAGCCTGACACTGACAAACCAGCAGCAGCCTGACACTGACAAACCAGCAGCAGCCTGACACTGACAAACCAGCAGCAGCCTGACACTGACAAACCAGCAGCAGCCTGACACTGACAAACCAGCAGCAGCCTGACAAACCAGCAGCAGCCTGACAAACCAGCAGCAGCCTGACAAACCAGCAGCAGCCTGACAAACCAGCAGCAGCCTGACAAACCAGCAGCAGCCTGACAAACCAGCAGCAGCCTGACAAACCAGCAGCAGCCTGACAAACCAGCAGCAGCCTGACAAACCAGCAGCAGCCTGACACTGACAAACCAGCAGCAGCCTGACACTGACAAACCAGCAGCAGCCTGACACTGACAAACCAGCAGCAGCCTGACACTGACAAACCAGCAGCAGCCTGACACTGACAAACCAGCAGCAGCCTGACCCTGACAAACCAGCAGCAGCCTGACCCTGACAAACCAGCAGCAGCCTGACCCTGACAAACCAGCAGCAGCCTGACCCTGACAAAGCAGCAGCAGCCTGACCCTGACAAAGCAGCAGCCTGACCCTGACAAAGCAGCAGCCTGACCCTGACAAAGCAGCAGCCTGACCCTGACAAAGCAGCAGCCTGACACTGACAAAGCAGCAGCCTGACACTGACAAAGCAGCAGCCTGACACTGACAAAGCAGCAGCCTGACACTGACAAAGCAGCAGCCTGACACTGACAAAGCAGCAGCCTGACACTGACAAAGCAGCAGCCTGACACTGACAAAGCAGCAGCCTGACACTGACAAACCAGCAGCCTGACAAACCAGCAGCCTGACAAACCAGCAGCAGCCTGACAAAGCAGCAGCAGCCTGACAAAGCAGCAGCAGCCTGACAAAGCAGCAGCAGCCTGACACTGACAAAGCAGCAGCAGCCTGACACTGACAAAGCAGCAGCAGCCTGACAAAGCAGCAGCAGCCTGACAAAGCAGCAGCAGCCTGACAAAGCAGCACCCTGACAAAGCAGCAGCACCCTGACAAAGCAGCAGCCTGACCCTGACAAAGCAGCAGCCTGACCCTGACAAAGCAGCAGCCTGACCCTGACAAAGCAGCAGCCTGACCCTGACAAACCAGCACCAGCCTGACAAACCAGCACCAGCCTGACAAACCAGCACCAGCCTGACAAACCAGCACCAGCCTGACAAACCAGCACCAGCCTGACAAACCAGCACCAGCCTGACAAACCAGCACCAGCCTGACAAACCAGCACCAGCCTGACAAACAAGCAGCAGCCTGACAAACCAGCAGCAGCCTGACAAACCAGCAGCAGCCTGACAAACCAGCAGCAGCCTGACAAACCAGCAGCAGCCTGACAAACCAGCAGCAGCCTGACAAAGCAGCACCCTGACAAAGCAGCACCCTGACAAAGCAGCACCCTGACAAAGCAGCACCCTGACAAAGCAGCACCCTGACAAAGCAGCAGCACCCTGACAAAGCAGCAGCACCCTGACAAAGCAGCAGCACCCTGACAAAGCAGCAGCACCCTGACAAAGCAGCAGCAGCCTGACAAACCAGCAGCAGCCTGACAAACCAGCAGCAGCCTGACAAACCAGCAGCACCCTGACAAACCAGCAGCAGCCTGACCCTGACAAAGCAGCAGCAGCCTGACCCTGACAAACCAGCACCAGCCTGACAAACCAGCACCCGCCTGACCCTGACAAACCAGCAGCAGCCTGACAAACCAGCAGCAGCCTGACAAACCAGCAGCAGCCTGACAAACCAGCAGCCTGACAAACCAGCAGCAGCCTGACAAACCAGCAGCAGCCTGACAAACCAGCAGCAGCCTGACAAACCAGCAGCAGCCTGACAAACCAGCAGCAGCCTGACAAACCAGCAGCAGCCTGACAAACCAGCAGCAGCCTGACAAACCAGCAGCAGCCTGACAAACCAGCAGCAGCCTGACACTGACAAACCAGCAGCAGCCTGACACTGACAAACCAGCAGCCTGACACTGACAAACAAGCAGCACGACACTGACAAACAAGCAGCACGACACTGACAAACAAGCAGCACGACACTGACAAACAAGCAGCAGCCTGACAAACCAGCAGCAGCCTGACAAACCAGCAGCAGCCTGACAAAGCAGCAGCAGCCTGACACTGACAAAGCAGCAGCAGCCTGACACTGACAAAGCAGCAGCAGCCTGACACTGACAAAGCAGCAGCAGCCTGACACTGACAAAGCAGCACCACACTGACAAAGCAGCACCAGCCTGACAAAGCAGCAGCAGCCTGACAAAGCAGCAGCAGCCTGACAAAGCAGCAGCAGCCTGACACTGACAAAGCAGCAGCAGCCTGACACTGACAAAGCAGCAGCAGCCTGACACTGACAAAGCAGCAGCAGCCTGACAAAGCAGCAGCAGCCTGACAAACCAGCAGCAGCCTGACCCTGACAAAGCAGCAGCCTGACCCTGACAAACCAGCACCAGCCTGACCCTGACAAACCAGCACCAGCCTGACAAACCAGCACCAGCCTGACAAACCAGCAGCAGCCTGACCCTGACAAACCAGCAGCAGCCTGACCCTGACAAACCAGCAGCAGCCTGACAAACCAGCAGCAGCCTGACAAACCAGCAGCAGCCTGACAAACCAGCAGCAGCCTGACAAACCAGCAGCCCGACCCTGACAAACCAGCAGCCCGACCCTGACAAACCAGCAGCACGACACTGACAAACCAGCAGCACGACACTGACAAACCAGCAGCACGACACTGACAAACAAGCAGCACGACACTGACAAACAAGCAGCACGACACTGACAAACCAGCAGCAGCCTGACACTGACAAACCAGCAGCAGCCTGACACTGACAAACCAGCAGCAGCCTGACACTGACAAACCAGCAGCAGCCTGACACTGACAAAGCAGCAGCAGCCTGACACTGACAAAGCAGCAGCAGCCTGACACTGACAAAGCAGCAGCAGCCTGACACTGACAAAGCAGCAGCAGCCTGACACTGACAAAGCAGCAGCAGCCTGACACTGACAAAGCAGCAGCAGCCTGACACTGACAAAGCAGCAGCAGCCTGACACTGACAAAGCAGCAGCAGCCTGACACTGACAAAGCAGCAGCAGCCTGACACTGACAAAGCAGCAGCAGCCTGACACTGACAAAGCAGCAGCAGCCTGACACTGACAAAGCAGCAGCAGCCTGACACTGACGAAGCAGCAGCAGCCTGACACTGACAAAGCAGCAGCAGCCTGACACTGACAAAGCAGCAGCAGCCTGACACTGACAAAGCAGCAGCAGCCTGACACTGACAAAGCAGCAGCAGCCTGACACTGACAAAGCAGCAGCCTGACACTGACAAAGCAGCAGCCTGACACTGACAAACCAGCAGCCTGACACTGACAAACCAGCAGCCTGACACTGACAAACCAGCAGCAGCCTGACAAACCAGCACCAGCCTGACAAACCAGCAGCAGCCTGACAAACCAGCAGCAGCCTGACAAACCAGCAGCAGCCTGACAAACCAGCAGCAGCCTGACAAACCAGCAGCACCCTGACAAACCAGCAGCACCCTGACAAACCAGCACCCTGACAAAGCAGCAGCAGCCTGACACTGACAAACCAGCAGCAGCCTGACACTGACAAAGCAGCAGCCTGACCCTGACAAAGCAGCAGCCTGACAAAGCAGCAGCCTGACAAAGCAGCAGCCTGACCCTGACAAAGCAGCACCCTGACAAAGCAGCACCCTGACAAAGCAGCAGCACCCTGACAAAGCAGCAGCACCCTGACACTGACAAACCAGCAGCAGCCTGACACTGACAAAGCAGCAGCCTGACCCTGACAAAGCAGCAGCCTGACCCTGACAAAGCAGCAGCCTGACACTGACAAAGCAGCAGCCTGACAAAGCAGCAGCCTGACCCTGACAAACCAGCACCCTGACAAAGCAGCAGCCTGACCCTGACAAACCAGCACCCTGACAAAGCAGCAGCCTGACACTGACAAAGCAGCAGCCTGACAAAGCAGCAGCCTGACACTGACAAAGCAGCAGCCTGACAAAGCAGCAGCCTGACAAAGCAGCAGCCTGACAAAGCAGCAGCACGACAAACCAGCAGCACCACGACAAACCAGCAGCACCACGACAAACCAGCAGCACCACGACAAACCAGCAGCACCACGACAAACCAGCAGCACCCTGACAAACAAGCAGCAGCCTGACAAACAAGCAGCAGCCTGACAAACAAGCAGCAGCCTGACAAACCAGCAGCAGCCTGACAAACCAGCAGCAGCCTGACAAACCAGCAGCAGCCTGACAAACCAGCAGCAGCCTGACAAACCAGCAGCAGCCTGACAAACCAGCAGCAGCCTGACAAACCAGCAGCAGCCTGACAAACCAGCAGCAGCCTGACAAACCAGCAGCAGCCTGACAAACCAGCAGCAGCCTGACAAACCAGCAGCACCCTGACAAACAAGCAGCACCCTGACAAACCAGCAGCAGCCTGACAAACCAGCAGCAGCCTGACAAACCAGCAGCAGCCTGACAAACCAGCAGCAGCCTGACAAACCAGCAGCAGCCTGACAAACCAGCAGCAGCCTGACAAACCAGCAGCAGCCTGACAAACCAGCAGCAGCCTGACACTGACAAACCAGCAGCAGCCTGACACTGACAAACCAGCAGCAGCCTGACACTGACAAACCAGCAGCAGCCTGACACTGACAAACCAGCAGCAGCCTGACACTGACAAACCAGCAGCAGCCTGACACTGACAAACCAGCAGCAGCCTGACACTGACAAACCAGCAGCAGCCTGACACTGACAAACCAGCAGCAGCCTGACACTGACAAAGCAGCAGCCGCCTGACAAACCAGCAGCAGCCTGACACTGACAAACCAGCAGCAGCCTGACACTGACAAACCAGCAGCAGCCTGACACTGACAAACCAGCAGCAGCCTGACACTGACAAACCAGCAGCAGCCTGACACTGACAAACCAGCAGCAGCCTGACACTGACAAACAAGCAGCCTGACACTGACAAACCAGCAGCCTGACACTGACAAACCAGCAGCAGCCTGACACTGACAAACCAGCAGCAGCCTGACACTGACAAACCAGCAGCAGCCTGACAAAGCAGCAGCCTGACAAAGCAGCAGCACCCTGACAAAGCAGCAGCACCCTGACAAAGCAGCAGCACCCTGACAAACCAGCAGCACCCTGACAAACCAGCAGCACCCTGACAAACCAGCAGCACCCTGACAAACCAGCAGCAGCCTGACACTGACAAACCAGCAGCAGCCTGACACTGACAAACCAGCAGCAGCCTGACACTGACAAACCAGCAGCAGCCTGACAAACCAGCAGCCTGACAAACCAGCACCCTGACAAACCAGCACCCTGACAAACCAGCACCCTGACACTGACAAAGCAGCACCCTGACACTGACAAAGCAGCACCCTGACACTGACAAAGCAGCACCCTGACACTGACAAAGCAGCACCCTGACACTGACAAAGCAGCACCCTGACAAACCAGCAGCAGCCTGACACTGACAAAGCAGCACCAGCCTGACACTGACAAAGCAGCACCAGCCTGACACTGACAAAGCAGCACCAGCCTGACACTGACAAAGCAGCACCAGCCTGACACTGACAAAGCAGCACCAGCCTGACACTGACAAAGCAGCAGCACCCTGACACTGACAAAGCAGCAGCACCCTGACAAAGCAGCAGCACCCTGACAAACCAGCAGCACCCTGACAAACCAGCAGCACCCTGACAAACCAGCAGCACCCTGACAAACCAGCAGCAGCCTGACAAAGCAGCAGCAGCCTGACAAAGCAGCACCCTGACAAAGCAGCAGCAGCCTGACAAAGCAGCACCCTGACAAAGCAGCAGCAGCCTGACACTGACAGACAAAGCAGCAGCAGCCTGACACTGACAAACCAGCAGCAGCCTGACACTGACAAACCAGCAGCAGCCTGACAAACCAGCAGCAGCCTGACAAACCAGCAGCAGCCTGACAAACCAGCAGCACCCTGACAAACCAGCAGCACCCTGACAAACCAGCAGCACCCTGACAAACCAGCAGCACCCTGACAAACAAGCAGCACCCTGACAAACAAGCAGCACCCTGACAAACAAGCAGCAGCCTGACACTGACAAACCAGCAGCAGCCTGACACTGACAAACCAGCAGCAGCCTGACAAACCAGCAGCAGCCTGACAAACCAGCAGCCTGACAAACCAGCAGCCTGACAAACCAGCACCCTGACAAACCAGCACCCTGACAAACCAGCACCCTGACAAACCAGCACCCTGACACTGACAAAGCAGCACCCTGACACTGACAAAGCAGCACCCTGACACTGACAAAGCAGCACCCTGACACTGACAAAGCAGCACCCTGACACTGACAAAGCAGCACCCTGACAAACCAGCAGCAGCCTGACACTGACAAAGCAGCACCAGCCTGACACTGACAAAGCAGCACCAGCCTGACACTGACAAAGCAGCACCAGCCTGACACTGACAAAGCAGCACCAGCCTGACACTGACAAAGCAGCACCAGCCTG
The DNA here is from genome assembly GCF_023856365.1 of Brienomyrus brachyistius. Classification (NCBI taxonomy): domain Eukaryota; kingdom Metazoa; phylum Chordata; class Actinopteri; order Osteoglossiformes; family Mormyridae; genus Brienomyrus; species Brienomyrus brachyistius. Next base: position 153,910 of record NW_026042536.1, on the reverse strand, counting down.
ACACTGACAAACCAGCACCAGCCTGACACTGACAAACCAGCAGCACCCTGACAAACCAGCAGCACCCTGACAAACCAGCAGCACCCTGACAAACCAGCAGCACCCTGACAAACCAGCAGCACCCTGACAAACCAGCAGCACCCTGACAAACCAGCAGCACCCTGACAAACCAGCAGCACCCTGACAAACAAGCAGCACCCTGACAAACAAGCAGCACCCTGACAAACAAGCAGCACCCTGACAAACAAGCAGCAGCCTGACACTGACAAACCAGCAGCAGCCTGACACTGACAAACCAGCAGCAGCCTGACAAACCAGCAGCAGCCTGACAAACCAGCAGCAGCCTGACAAACCAGCAGCAGCCTGACAAACCAGCAGCAGCCTGACAAACCAGCAGCAGCCTGACAAACCAGCAGCAGCCTGACAAACCAGCAGCAGCCTGACAAACCAGCAGCAGCCTGACACTGACAAACCAGCAGCAGCCTGACAAACCAGCAGCAGCCTGACAAACCAGCAGCAGCCTGACACTGACAAAGCAGCACCCTGACACTGACAAACCAGCAGCACCCTGACACTGACAAACCAGCAGCACCCTGACAAACCAGCAGCACCCTGACAAACCAGCAGCACCCTGACAAACCAGCAGCACCCTGACAAACCAGCAGCACCCTGACAAACCAGCAGCAGCCTGACAAACCAGCAGCAGCCTGACAAACCAGCAGCAGCCTGACACTGACAAACCAGCAGCCTGACACTGACAAAGCAGCAGCCTGACACTGACAGACAAAGCAGCAGCAGCCTGACACTGACAGACAAAGCAGCAGCAGCCTGACACTGACAGACAAAGCAGCAGCAGCCTGACACTGACAGACAAAGCAGCAGCAGCCTGACACTGACAGACAAAGCAGCAGCAGCCTGACACTGACAGACAAAGCAGCAGCAGCCTGACACTGACAGACAAAGCAGCAGCAGCCTGACACTGACAGACAAAGCAGCAGCAGCCTGACACTGACAGACAAAGCAGCAGCAGCCTGACACTGACAGACAAAGCAGCAGCAGCCTGACACTGACAGACAAAGCAGCAGCAGCCTGACACTGACAAAGCAGCAGCAGCCTGACACTGACAAAGCAGCAGCAGCCTGACACTGACAAACCAGCAGCAGCCTGACACTGACAAACCAGCAGCAGCCTGACCCTGACAAACCAGCAGCAGCCTGACCCTGACAAACCAGCAGCAGCCTGACCCTGACAAACCAGCAGCAGCCTGACCCTGACAAACCAGCAGCAGCCTGACCCTGACAAACCAGCAGCAGCCTGACCCTGACAAACCAGCAGAAGCCTGACCCTGACAAACCAGCAGCAGCCTGACCCTGACAAACCAGCAGCAGCCTGACAAACCAGCAGCAGCCTGACAAACCAGCAGCACCCTGACAAACCAGCAGCACCCTGACAAACCAGCAGCACCCTGACAAACCAGCAGCACCCTGACAAACCAGCAGCACCCTGACAAACCAGCAGCACCCTGACAAACAAGCAGCACCCTGACAAACAAGCAGCACCCTGACAAACAAGCAGCACCCTGACAAACAAGCAGCACCCTGACAAACCAGCAGCAGCCTGACAAACCAGCAGCAGCCTGACAAACCAGCAGCAGCCTGACAAACCAGCAGCACCCTGACAAACCAGCAGCACCCTGACAAACCAGCAGCAGCCTGACAAACCAGCAGCAGCCTGACAAACCAGCAGCAGCCTGACACTGACAAAGCACCCTGACAAAGCAGCACCCTGACAAAGCAGCAGCAGCCTGACACTGACAAACCAGCAGCAGCCTGACACTGACAAACCAGCAGCAGCCTGACACTGACAAACCAGCAGCAGCCTGACACTGACAAACCAGCAGCAGCCTGACACTGACAAACCAGCAGCAGCCTGACACTGACAAACCAGCAGCAGCCTGACACTGACAAACCAGCAGCAGCCTGACACTGACAAACCAGCAGCCTGACCCTGACAAACCAGCACCCTGACAAAGCAGCAGCCTGACACTGACAAAGCAGCAGCCTGACCCTGACAAAGCAGCAGCCTGACCCTGACAAAGCAGCAGCCTGACCCTGACAAAGCAGCAGCCTGACCCTGACAAAGCAGCAGCCTGACAAAGCAGCACCCTGACAAAGCAGCACCCTGACAAAGCAGCACCCTGACAAAGCAGCAGCAGCCTGACACTGACAAACCAGCAGCAGCCTGACACTGACAAACCAGCAGCAGCCTGACACTGACAAAGCAGCAGCCTGACCCTGACAAAGCAGCAGCCTGACACTGACAAAGCAGCAGCCTGACCCTGACAAACCAGCACCCTGACAAAGCAGCAGCCTGACCCTGACAAACCAGCACCCTGACACTGACAAACCAGCAGCCTGACAAACCAGCAGCCTGACAAACCAGCAGCCTGACAAACCAGCAGCCTGACAAACCAGCAGCCCCCTGACAAACAAGCAGCCCCCTGACAAACAAGCAGCACCCTGACAAACAAGCAGCAGCCTGACAAACAAGCAGCACCCTGACAAACAAGCAGCACCCTGACAAAGCAGCAGCACCCTGACACTGACAAAGCAGCACCCTGACACTGACAAAGCAGCACCCTGACACTGACAAAGCAGCACCCTGACACTGACAAAGCAGCACCCTGACAAACAAGCAGCACCCTGACAAACAAGCAGCACCCTGACAAACAAGCAGCACACTGACAAAGCAGCACCCTGACACTGACAAAGCAGCACCCTGACACTGACAAACCAGCAGCAGCCTGACACTGACAAAGCAGCACCAGCCTGACCCTGACAAACCAGCAGCACCAGCCTGACAAACCAGCAGCAGCCTGACAAACCAGCAGCACCCTGACAAACCAGCAGCACCCTGACAAACCAGCAGCACCCTGACAAACCAGCAGCACCCTGACAAACCAGCAGCACCCTGACAAACCAGCAGCACCCTGACAAACCAGCAGCACCCTGACAAACAAGCAGCACCCTGACAAACAAGCAGCACCCTGACAAACAAGCAGCACCCTGACAAACAAGCAGCACCCTGACAAACCAGCAGCAGCCTGACAAACCAGCAGCAGCCTGACAAACCAGCAGCAGCCTGACACTGACAAAGCACCCTGACAAAGCAGCACCCTGACAAAGCAGCACCCTGACAAAGCAGCAGCAGCCTGACACTGACAAAGCAGCAGCAGCCTGACACTGACAAACCAGCAGCAGCCTGACACTGACAAACCAGCAGCAGCCTGACAAACCAGCACCCTGACAAAGCAGCAGCCTGACCCTGACAAACCAGCACCCTGACAAAGCAGCAGCCTGACACTGACAAAGCAGCAGCCTGACCCTGACAAAGCAGCAGCCTGACCCTGACAAAGCAGCAGCCTGACAAAGCAGCAGCCTGACAAAGCAGCAGCCTGACAAAGCAGCACCCTGACAAAGCAGCACCCTGACAAAGCAGCACCCTGACAAAGCAGCAGCAGCCTGACAAACCAGCAGCAGCCTGACAAACCAGCAGCAGCCTGACAAACCAGCAGCAGCCTGACAAACCAGCAGCACCCTGACAAACCAGCAGCACCCTGACAAACAAGCAGCACCCTGACAAACAAGCAGCACCCTGACAAACCAGCAGCAGCCTGACACTGACAAACCAGCAGCAGCCTGACAAACCAGCAGCAGCCTGACAAACCAGCAGCAGCCTGACAAACCAGCAGCAGCCTGACAAACCAGCAGCAGCCTGACAAACCAGCAGCAGCCTGACAAACCAGCAGCAGCCTGACAAACCAGCAGCAGCCTGACAAACCAGCAGCAGCCTGACAAACCAGCAGCAGCCTGACACTGACAAAGCACCCTGACAAAGCAGCACCCTGACAAAGCAGCACCCTGACAAAGCAGCAGCAGCCTGACACTGACAAAGCAGCAGCAGCCTGACACTGACAAACCAGCAGCAGCCTGACACTGACAAACCAGCAGCAGCCTGACACTGACAAACCAGCAGCACCCTGACACTGACAAACCAGCAGCACCCTGACAAAGCAGCAGCCTGACCCTGACAAACCAGCACCCTGACAAAGCAGCAGCCTGACACTGACAAAGCAGCAGCCTGACCCTGACAAAGCAGCAGCCTGACCCTGACAAAGCAGCAGCCTGACAAAGCAGCACCCTGACAAAGCAGCACCCTGACAAAGCAGCACCCTGACAAAGCAGCAGCAGCCTGACAAACCAGCAGCAGCCTGACACTGACAAACCAGCAGCAGCCTGACACTGACAAAGCAGCAGCCTGACACTGACAAAGCAGCAGCCTGACACTGACAAAGCAGCAGCCTGACACTGACAAAGCAGCAGCCTGACCCTGACAAACCAGCAGCCTGACAAAGCAGCAGCCTGACCCTGACAAACCAGCACCCTGACAAAGCAGCAGCCTGACACTGACAAACCAGCAGCCTGACACTGACAAACCAGCAGCACCCTGACAAACCAGCAGCACCCTGACAAACCAGCAGCACCCTGACAAACCAGCAGCACCCTGACAAACAAGCAGCAGCACCCTGACAAACAAGCAGCAGCACCCTGACAAACAAGCAGCAGCCTGACAAACAAGCAGCAGCCTGACAAACAAGCAGCAGCCTGACAAACAAGCAGCAGCCTGACAAACAAGCAGCAGCCTGACAAACAAGCAGCAGCCTGACAAAGCAGCAGCCTGACAAAGCAGCAGCCTGACAAAGCAGCAGCCTGACAAAGCAGCAGCCTGACAAAGCAGCAGCCTGACAAAGCAGCAGCCTGACAAAGCAGCAGCCTGACAAAGCAGCAGCCTGACAAAGCAGCAGCCTGACAAACCAGCAGCCTGACAAACCAGCAGCAGCCTGACAAACCAGCAGCAGCCTGACACTGACAAAGCAGCAGCAGCCTGACACTGACAAAGCAGCAGCCTGACCCTGACAAAGCAGCAGCCTGACACTGACAAAGCAGCAGCCTGACCCTGACAAACCAGCACCCTGACAAAGCAGCAGCCTGACACTGACAAACCAAAACCAGCAGCCTGACACTGACAAACAAGCAGCACCCTGACAAAGCAGCACCAGCCTGACAAAGCAGCACCAGCCTGACAAACCAGCACCAGCCTGACAAACCAGCACCAGCCTGACAAACCAGCACCAGCCTGACAAACCAGCACCCGCCTGACAAACCACCAGCACCCGCCTGACCCTGACAAACCAGCAGCAGCCTGACCCTGACAAACCAGCAGCAGCCTGACAAACCAGCAGCAGCCTGACACTGACGCAGCAGCCTGACACTGACGCAGCAGCCTGACACTGACGCAGCAGCCTGACACTGACGCAGCAGCCTGACACTGACGCAGCAGCCTGACACTGACGCAGCAGCCTGACACTGACGCAGCAGCCTGACACTGACAAAGCAGCCTGACACTGACAAAGCAGCCTGACACTGACAAAGCAGCCTGACACTGACAAAGCAGCCTGACACTGACAAAGCAGCCTGACACTGACAAAGCAGCCTGACACTGACAAAGCAGCCTGACACTGACAAACCAGCCTGACACTGACAAACCAGCAGCAGCCTGACACTGACAAACCAGCAGCAGCCTGACACTGACAAACCAGCAGCAGCCTGACACTGACAAACCAGCAGCAGCCTGACACTGACAAACCAGCAGCAGCCTGACACTGACAAACCAGCAGCAGCCTGACACTGACAAACCAGCAGCAGCCTGAGCCTGACAAACCAGCAGCAGCCTGAGCCTGACAAACAAGCAGCAGCCTGACAAAGCAGAAGCAGCCTGACAAACCAGCAGCACCCTGACAAACAAGCAGCAGCCTGACACTGACAAACAAGCAGCAGCCTGACACTGACAAACAAGCAGCAGCCTGACACTGACAAAGCAGCAGCAGCCTGACACTGACAAAGCAGCAGCAGCCTGACACTGACAAAGCAGCAGCAGCCTGACACTGACAAAGCAGCAGCAGCCTGACACTGACAAAGCAGCAGCAGCCTGACACTGACAAAGCAGCAGCAGCCTGACACTGACAAAGCAGCAGCAGCCTGACACTGACAAAGCAGCAGCAGCCTGACACTGACAAAGCAGCAGCAGCCTGACACTGACAAAGCAGCAGCAGCCTGACACTGACAAAGCAGCAGCAGCCTGACACTGACAAAGCAGCAGCAGCCTGACACTGACAAACCAGCAGCAGCCTGACACTGACAAAGCAGCAGCAGCCTGACACTGACAAACCAGCAGCAGCCTGACAAAGCAGCAGCCTGACCCTGACAAACCAGCACCCTGACAAAGCAGCAGCCTGACACTGACAAAGCAGCAGCCTGACCCTGACAAAGCAGCAGCCTGACCCTGACAAAGCAGCAGCCTGACAAAGCAGCACCCTGACAAAGCAGCACCCTGACAAAGCAGCACCCTGACAAAGCAGCAGCCTGACAAACCAGCAGCAGCCTGACACTGACAAACCAGCAGCAGCCTGACACTGACAAAGCAGCAGCCTGACCCTGACAAACCAGCACCCTGACAAAGCAGCAGCCTGACCCTGACAAAGCAGCAGCCTGACAAAGCAGCAGCCTGACAAACCAGCACCCTGACACTGACAAAGCAGCACCCTGACACTGACAAAGCAGCAGCCTGACACTGACAAACCAGCAGCCTGACACTGACAAACCAGCAGCCTGACAAACCAGCAGCAGCCTGACAAACCAGCAGCAGCCTGACAAACCAGCAGCAGCCTGACAAACCAGCAGCAGCCTGACAAACCAGCAGCAGCCTGACAAACCAGCAGCACCCTGACAAACCAGCAGCAGCCTGACAAACAAGCAGCAGCCTGACAAACAAGCAGCAGCCTGACAAACAAGCAGCAGCCTGACAAACAAGCAGCAGCCTGACAAACAAGCAGCAGCCTGACAAACAAGCAGCAGCCTGACAAACAAGCAGCAGCCTGACAAAGCAGCAGCCTGACAAAGCAGCAGCCTGACAAAGCAGCAGCCTGACAAAGCAGCAGCCTGACAAAGCAGCAGCCTGACAAAGCAGCAGCCTGACACTGACAAACCAGCAGCCTGACACTGACAAACCAGCAGCCGCCTGACACTGACAAACCAGCAGCAGCCTGACCCTGACAAAGCAGCAGCCTGACCCTGACAAACCAGCACCCTGACAAAGCAGCAGCCTGACAAAGCAGCAGCCTGACACTGACAAACCAGCAGCCTGACACTGACAAACCAGCAGCCTGACACTGACAAACCAGCAGCCTGACACTGACAAAGCAGCCTGACACTGACAAACCAGCAGCAGCCTGACACTGACAAACCAGCAGCAGCCTGACACTGACGCAGCAGCCTGACACTGACGCAGCAGCCTGACACTGACGCAGCAGCCTGACACTGACGCAGCAGCCTGACACTGACGCAGCAGCCTGACACTGACGCAGCAGCCTGACACTGACGCAGCAGCCTGACACTGACAAAGCAGCCTGACACTGACAAAGCAGCCTGACACTGACAAAGCAGCCTGACACTGACAAAGCAGCCTGACACTGACAAAGCAGCCTGACACTGACAAACCAGCAGCAGCCTGACACTGACAAACCAGCAGCAGCCTGACAAACCAGCACCCTGACAAAGCAGCAGCCTGACCCTGACAAACCAGCACCCTGACAAAGCAGCAGCCTGACACTGACAAAGCAGCAGCCTGACCCTGACAAAGCAGCAGCCTGACCCTGACAAAGCAGCAGCCTGACAAAGCAGCAGCCTGACAAAGCAGCAGCCTGACAAAGCAGCACCCTGACAAAGCAGCACCCTGACAAAGCAGCACCCTGACAAAGCAGCACCAGCCTGACAAACCAGCAGCAGCCTGACAAACCAGCAGCAGCCTGACAAACCAGCAGCACCCTGACAAACCAGCAGCACCCTGACAAACAAGCAGCACCCTGACAAACAAGCAGCACCCTGACAAACCAGCACCCTGACAAAGCAGCAGCCTGACACTGACAAAGCAGCAGCCTGACCCTGACAAAGCAGCAGCCTGACCCTGACAAAGCAGCAGCCTGACAAAGCAGCAGCCTGACAAAGCAGCAGCCTGACAAAGCAGCACCCTGACAAAGCAGCACCCTGACAAAGCAGCAGCAGCCTGACAAACCAGCAGCACCCTGACAAACCAGCAGCACCCTGACAAACCAGCAGCACCCTGACAAACCAGCAGCACCCTGACAAACCAGCAGCAGCCTGACACTGACAAACCAGCAGCCTGACAAACCAGCAGCAGCCTGACACTGACAAAGCAGCAGCCTGACACTGACAAAGCAGCAGCCTGACACTGACAAAGCAGCAGCCTGACACTGACAAAGCAGCCTGACACTGACAAACCAGCCTGACACTGACAAACCAGCCTGACACTGACAAACCAGCCTGACACTGACAAACCAGCCTGACACTGACAAACCAGCAGCAGCCTGACACTGACAAACCAGCAGCAGCCTGACACTGACAAACCAGCAGCAGCCTGACCCTGACAAACCAGCAGCAGCCTGACAAACCACCAGCAGCAGCCTGACAAACCACCAGCAGCAGCCTGACAAACCACCAGCAGCAGCCTGACAAACCACCAGCAGCAGCCTGACAAACCACCAGCAGCAGCCTGACAAACCACCAGCAGCAGCCTGACAAACCACCAGCAGCAGCCTGACAAACCACCAGCAGCAGCCTGACAAACCACCAGCAGCAGCCTGACAAACCACCAGCAGCACCCTGACAAACCACCAGCAGCAGCCTGACAAACCACCAGCAGCACCCTGACAAACAAGCAGCACCCTGACAAACAAGCAGCACCCTGACAAACAAGCAGCACCCTGACAAACCAGCAGCCTGACAAACCAGCAGCCTGACAAACCAGCAGCCTGACAAACCAGCAGCCTGACAAACCAGCAGCCTGACAAACCAGCAGCCTGACAAACCAGCAGCCTGACAAACCAGCACCCTGACAAAGCAGCACCCTGACAAACCAGCACCCTGACAAAGCAGCACCCTGACAAAGCAGCACCCTGACAAAGCAGCACCCTGACAAACAAGCAGCAGCCTGACAAACAAGCAGCAGCCTGACAAACAAGCAGCAGCCTGACAAACCAGCAGCAGCCTGACACTGACAAACCAGCAGCCTGACACTGACAAACCAGCAGCCGCCTGACACTGACAAACCAGCAGCAGCCTGACCCTGACAAAGCAGCAGCCTGACCCTGACAAACCAGCACCCTGACAAAGCAGCACCCTGACAAAGCAGCAGCCTGACACTGACAAACCAGCAGCCTGACACTGACAAACCAGCAGCCTGACACTGACAAACAAGCAGCACCCTGACACTGACAAACAAGCAGCACCCTGACAAAGCAGCAGCACCCTGACAAACCAGCACCAGCCTGACAAACCAGCACCAGCCTGACAAACCAGCACCAGCCTGACAAACCAGCACCCGCCTGACAAACCAGCAGCAGCCTGACCCTGACAAACCAGCAGCAGCCTGACCCTGACAAACCAGCAGCAGCCTGACAAACCAGCAGCAGCCTGACAAACCAGCAGCAGCCTGACAAACCAGCAGCAGCCTGACACTGACAAAGCAGCCTGACACTGACAAACCAGCCTGACACTGACAAACCAGCCTGACACTGACAAACCAGCCTGACACTGACAAACCAGCCTGACACTGACAAACCAGCAGCAGCCTGACACTGACAAACCAGCAGCAGCCTGACACTGACAAACCAGCAGCAGCCTGACAAACCACCAGCAGCAGCCTGACAAACCACCAGCAGCAGCCTGACAAACCACCAGCAGCAGCCTGACAAACCACCAGCAGCAGCCTGACAAACCACCAGCAGCAGCCTGACAAACCACCAGCAGCACCCTGACAAACCACCAGCAGCACCCTGACAAACCACCAGCAGCACCCTGACAAACCACCAGCAGCACCCTGACAAACCACCAGCAGCAGCCTGACAAACCACCAGCAGCACCCTGACAAACAAGCAGCACCCTGACAAACAAGCAGCACCCTGACAAACAAGCAGCAGCCTGACAAACAAGCAGCAGCCTGACAAACAAGCAGCAGCCTGACAAACCAGCAGCAGCCTGACAAACCAGCAGCAGCCTGACAAACCAGCAGCAGCCTGACAAACCAGCAGCAGCCTGACAAACCAGCAGCAGCCTGACAAACCAGCAGCAGCCTGACAAACCAGCAGCAGCCTGACAAACCAGCAGCAGCCTGACAAACCAGCAGCAGCCTGACAAACCAGCAGCCTGACAAACCAGCAGCCTGACAAACCAGCAGCCTGACAAACCAGCAGCCTGACAAACCAGCAGCCTGACAAACCAGCAGCCTGACAAACCAGCAGCCTGACAAACCAGCACCCTGACAAACCAGCAGCCTGACAAACCAGCAGCCTGACAAACCAGCAGCCTGACAAACCAGCACCCTGACAAAGCAGCACCCTGACAAAGCAGCACCCTGACAAACCAGCACCCTGACAAAGCAGCACCCTGACAAACAAGCAGCACCCTGACAAACAAGCAGCACCCTGACAAACAAGCAGCACCCTGACAAACAAGCAGCACCCTGACAAACCAGCAGCAGCCTGACAAACAAGCAGCAGCCTGACAAACAAGCAGCAGCCTGACAAACAAGCAGCAGCCTGACAAACCAGCAGCAGCCTGACAAACCAGCAGCAGCCTGACAAACCAGCAGCAGCCTGACAAACCAGCAGCAGCCTGACAAACCAGCAGCCGCCTGACAAACCAGCAGCCGCCTGACACTGACAAACCAGCAGCAGCCTGACACTGACAAACCAGCAGCAGCCTGACACTGACAAACCAGCAGCAGCCTGACACTGACAAACCAGCAGCAGCCTGACACTGACAAACCAGCAGCAGCCTGACACTGACAAACCAGCAGCAGCCTGACAAACCAGCAGCAGCCTGACAAACCAGCAGCACCCTGACAAACCAGCAGCACCCTGACAAACCAGCAGCACCCTGACAAACCAGCAGCACCCTGACAAACCAGCAGCACCCTGACAAACAAGCAGCACCCTGACAAACAAGCAGCAGCCTGACAAACAAGCAGCAGCCTGACAAACAAGCAGCACCCTGACAAACAAGCAGCACCCTGACAAACAAGCAGCACCCTGACAAACAAGCAGCACCCTGACAAACAAGCAGCACCCTGACAAACAAGCAGCAGCCTGACAAACCAGCAGCAGCCTGACAAACCAGCAGCAGCCTGACAAACCAGCAGCAGCCTGACAAACCAGCAGCACCCTGACAAACCAGCAGCACCCTGACAAACCAGCAGCACCCTGACAAACCAGCAGCACCCTGACAAACAAGCAGCACCCTGACAAACAAGCAGCACCCTGACACTGACAAACCAGCAGCAGCCTGACACTGACAAACCAGCAGCAGCCTGACACTGACAAACCAGCAGCAGCCTGACACTGACAAACCAGCAGCAGCCTGACACTGACAAACCAGCAGCAGCCTGACAAACCAGCAGCAGCCTGACAAACCAGCAGCAGCCTGACAAACCAGCAGCAGCCTGACAAACCAGCAGCAGCCTGACAAACCAGCAGCAGCCTGACAAACCAGCAGCAGCCTGACACTGACAAAGCACCCTGACAAAGCACCCTGACAAAGCAGCAGCACCCTGACAAAGCAGCAGCACCCTGACAAAGCAGCAGCACCCTGACAAAGCAGCAGCAGCCTGACAAACCAGCAGCACCCTGACAAACAAGCAGCAGCCTGACAAACAAGCAGCAGCCTGACAAACAAGCAGCAGCCTGACAAACCAGCAGCAGCCTGACAAACCAGCAGCAGCCTGACCCTGACAAACCAGCAGCAGCCTGACCCTGACAAACCAGCAGCAGCCTGACAAACCAGCAGCAGCCTGACAAACCAGCAGCAGCCTGACAAACCAGCAGCAGCCTGACAAACCAGCACCCTGACACTGACAAACCAGCACCCTGACACTGACAAACCAGCACCCTGACACTGACAAACCAGCACCCTGACACTGACAAAGCAGCACCCTGACACTGACAAAGCAGCACCCTGACACTGACAAACCAGCAGCCTGACAAACCAGCAGCCTGACAAACCAGCAGCCTGACAAACCAGCAGCCTGACAAACCAGCAGCCTGACAAACCAGCAGCAGCCTGACAAACCAGCAGCAGCCTGACAAACCAGCAGCAGCCTGACAAACCAGCAGCAGCCTGACAAACCAGCAGCAGCCTGACACTGACAAACCAGCAGCAGCCTGACACTGACAAACCAGCAGCACCCTGACAAAGCAGCAGCCTGACCCTGACAAAGCAGCAGCCTGACACTGACAAAGCAGCAGCCTGACCCTGACAAAGCAGCAGCCTGACACTGACAAAGCAGCAGCCTGACACTGACAAAGCAGCAGCCTGACACTGACAAAGCAGCAGCCTGACCCTGACAAAGCAGCACCCTGACAAAGCAGCACCCTGACAAAGCAGCACCCTGACAAAGCAGCACCCTGACAAAGCAGCACCCTGACAAAGCAGCACCCTGACAAAGCAGCACCCTGACAAAGCAGCAGCAGCCTGACACTGACAAAGCAGCAGCAGCCTGACACTGACAAACCAGCAGCAGCCTGACACTGACAAACCAGCAGCAGCCTGACACTGACAAACCAGCAGCAGCCTGACACTGACAAACCAGCAGCCTGACCCTGACAAAGCAGCAGCCTGACACTGACAAAGCAGCAGCCTGACACTGACAAAGCAGCAGCCTGACACTGACAAAGCAGCAGCCTGACCCTGACAAACCAGCACCCTGACAAAGCAGCAGCCTGACCCTGACAAACCAGCACCCTGACAAAGCAGCACCCTGACAAACCAGCACCCTGACAAAGCAGCACCCTGACACTGACAAAGCAGCAGCCTGACACTGACAAAGCAGCAGCCTGACACTGACAAAGCAGCAGCCTGACACTGACAAACCAGCAGCCTGACAAACCAGCAGCCTGACAAACCAGCAGCAGCCTGACAAACCAGCAGCACCCTGACAAACAAGCAGCAGCCTGACAAACCAGCAGCACCCTGACACTGACAAACCAGCAGCAGCCTGACAAACCAGCAGCAGCCTGACAAACCAGCAGCACCCTGACAAACCAGCAGCACCCTGACAAAGCAGCAGCCTGACACTGACAAAGCAGCCTGACACTGACAAAGCAGCCTGACACTGACAAAGCAGCCTGACAAAGCAGCCTGACAAAGCAGCCTGACACTGACAAAGCAGCCTGACACTGACAAAGCAGCCTGACACTGACAAACCAGCAGCACCCTGACACTGACAAACCAGCAGCAGCCTGACACTGACAAACCAGCAGCAGCCTGACCCTGACAAACCAGCAGCAGCCTGACCCTGACAAACCAGCAGCAGCGTGACCCTGACAAACCAGCAGCAGCCTGACCCTGACAAACCAGCAGCAGCCTGACCCTGACAAACCAGCAGCCTGACCCTGACAAAGCAGCAGCAGCCTGACAAACCAGCAGCCTGACCCTGACAAAGCAGCAGCACCCTGACAAAGCAGCACCCTGACAAAGCAGCAGCACCCTGACAAAGCAGCACCCTGACAAAGCAGCACCCTGACAAAGCAGCAGCACCCTGACAAAGCAGCACCCTGACAAAGCAGCAGCACCCTGACAAAGCAGCACCCTGACAAACAAGCAGCACGACAAACAAGCAGCACCCTGACACTGACAAACAAGCAGCACGACAAACAAGCAGCACCCTGACACTGACAAACAAGCAGCACGACAAACAAGCAGCAGCCTGACACTGACAAAGCAGCAGCAGCCTGACACTGACAAAGCAGCAGCAGCCTGACAAAGCAGCAGCAGCCTGACAAAGCAGCAGCAGCCTGACAAAGCAGCAGCAGCCTGACAAACCAGCAGCAGCACGACAAACCAGCAGCAGCACGACAAACCAGCAGCAGCACGACAAACCAGCAGCAGCACGACAAACCAGCAGCAGCACGACAAACCAGCAGCACCCTGACAAACCAGCAGCAGCCTGACCAACCAGCAGCAGCCTGACCAACCAGCAGCAGCCTGACACTGACAAAGCAGCAGCAGCCTGACACTGACAAAGCAGCAGCAGCCTGACACTGACAAAGCAGCAGCAGCCTGACACTGACAAAGCAGCAGCAGCCTGACACTGACAAAGCAGCAGCAGCCTGACACTGACAAAGCAGCAGCAGCCTGACACTGACAAAGCAGCAGCAGCCTGACACTGACAAAGCAGCAGCAGCCTGACACTGACAAAGCAGCAGCAGCCTGACACTGACAAAGCAGCAGCAGCCTGACACTGACAAAGCAGCAGCAGCCTGACACTGACAAAGCAGCAGCAGCCTGACACTGACAAAGCAGCAGCAGCCTGACACTGACAAAGCAGCAGCAGCCTGACACTGACAAAGCAGCAGCAGCCTGACACTGACAAAGCAGCAGCAGCCTGACACTGACAAAGCAGCAGCAGCCTGACACTGACAAAGCAGCAGCAGCCTGACACTGACAAAGCAGCAGCAGCCTGACACTGACAAAGCAGCAGCAGCCTGACACTGACAAAGCAGCAGCAGCCTGACACTGACAAAGCAGCAGCAGCCTGACACTGACAAAGCAGCAGCAGCCTGACACTGACAAAGCAGCAGCAGCCTGACACTGACAAAGCAGCAGCAGCCTGACACTGACAAAGCAGCAGCAGCCTGACACTGACAAAGCAGCAGCAGCCTGACACTGACAAAGCAGCAGCAGCCTGACACTGACAAAGCAGCAGCAGCCTGACACTGACAAAGCAGCAGCAGCCTGACACTGACAAAGCAGCAGCAGCCTGACACTGACAAAGCAGCAGCAGCCTGACACTGACAAAGCAGCAGCAGCCTGACACTGACAAAGCAGCAGCAGCCTGACACTGACAAAGCAGCAGCAGCCTGACACTGACAAACCAGCAGCAGCCTGACACTGACAAACCAGCAGCAGCCTGACACTGACAAACCAGCAGCAGCCTGACACTGACAAACCAGCAGCAGCCTGACACTGACAAACCAGCAGCAGCCTGACACTGACAAACCAGCAGCAGCCTGACACTGACAAACCAGCAGCAGCCTGACACTGACAAACCAGCAGCAGCCTGACACTGACAAACCAGCAGCAGCCTGACACTGACAAACCAGCAGCAGCCTGACACTGACAAACCAGCAGCAGCCTGACACTGACAAACAAGCAGCAGCCTGACACTGACAAACAAGCAGCACCCTGACAAACAAGCAGCACCCTGACAAACAAGCAGCACCCTGACAAACAAGCAGCACCCTGACAAACAAGCAGCACCCTGACAAACCAGCAGCAGCACCCTGACAAACCAGCAGCAGCCTGACAAACCAGCAGCAGCCTGACACTGACAAACCAGCAGCAGCCTGACACTGACAAACCAGCAGCAGCCTGACACTGACAAACCAGCAGCAGCCTGACACTGACAAACCAGCAGCAGCCTGACACTGACAAACCAGCAGCAGCCTGACACTGACAAACCAGCAGCAGCCTGACACTGACAAACCAGCAGCAGCCTGACAAACCAGCAGCAGCCTGACAAACCAGCAGCAGCCTGACAAACCAGCAGCAGCCTGACAAACCAGCAGCAGCCTGACAAAGCAGCAGCAGCCTGACAAAGCAGCAGCAGCCTGACAAAGCAGCAGCAGCCTGACAAACCAGCAGCAGCAGCCTGACAAACCAGCAGCAGCCTGACAAACCACCAGCAGCACCCTGACAAACAAGCAGCACCCTGACAAACAAGCAGCACCCTGACAAACAAGCAGCACCCTGACAAACAAGCATCACCCTGACAAACAAGCAGCACCCTGACAAACAAGCAGCACCCTGACAAACAAGCAGCACCCTGACAAACAAGCAGCACCCTGACAAACAAGCAGCACCCTGACAAACAAGCAGCACCCTGACAAACAAGCAGCACCCTGACAAACAAGCAGCACCCTGACAAACCAGCAGCACCCTGACAAACCAGCAGCACCCTGACAAACCAGCAGCACGACACTGACAAACCAGCAGCACGACACTGACAAACCAGCAGCACGACACTGACAAACCAGCAGCACGACACTGACAAACCAGCAGCACCCGCCTGACAAACCAGCACCCGCCTGACAAACCAGCACCCGCCTGACAAACCAGCACCCGCCTGACCCTGACAAACCAGCACCCGCCTGACCCTGACAAACCAGCACCCGCCTGACCCTGACAAACCAGCACCCGCCTGACCCTGACAAACCAGCACCCGCCTGACCCTGACAAACCAGCACCAGCCTGACCCTGACAAACCAGCACCAGCCTGACCCTGACAAACCAGCAGCAGCCTGACCCTGACAAACCAGCAGCAGCCTGACCCTGACAAACCAGCAGCAGCCTGACCCTGACAAACCAGCAGCAGCCTGACCCTGACAAACCAGCAGCAGCCTGACCCTGACAAACCAGCAGCAGCCTGACCCTGACAAACCAGCAGCAGCCTGACCCTGACAAACCAGCAGCAGCCTGACCCTGACAAACCAGCAGCAGCCTGACCCTGACAAACCAGCAGCAGCCTGACCCTGACAAACCAGCAGCAGCCTGACCCTGACAAACCAGCAGCAGCCTGACCCTGACAAACCAGCAGCAGCCTGACCCTGACAAACCAGCAGCAGCCTGACCCTGACAAACCAGCAGCAGCCTGACCCTGACAAACCAGCAGCAGCCTGACCCTGACAAACCAGCAGCAGCCTGACCCTGACAAACCAGCAGCAGCCTGACCCTGACAAACCAGCAGCAGCCTGACCCTGACAAACCAGCAGCCTGACAAACCAGCAGCAGCCTGACAAACCAGCAGCAGCCTGACAAACCAGCAGCAGCCTGACAAGCCAGCAGCAGCCTGACAAACCAGCAGCAGCCTGACAAACCAGCAGCAGCCTGACAAACCAGCAGCAGCCTGACAAACCAGCAGCAGCCTGACAAACCAGCAGCAGGACCCTGACAAAGCAGGACCCTGACAAAGCAGCACCCTGACAAACAAGCAGCACCCTGACAAACAAGCAGCACCCTGACAAACAAGCAGCACCCTGACAAACAAGCAGCAGCCTGACAAACAAGCAGCAGCCTGACAAACAAGCAGCAGCCTGACAAACAAGCAGCAGCCTGACAAACAAGCAGCAGCCTGACAAACAAGCAGCAGCCTGACAAACCAGCAGCAGCCTGACAAACCAGCAGCACCCTGACAAACCAGCAGCACCCTGACAAACAAGCAGCACCCTGACAAACAAGCAGCACCCTGACAAACAAGCAGCACCCTGACAAACAAGCAGCACCCTGACAAACAAGCAGCAGCCTGACAAACCAGCAGCAGCCTGACAAACCAGCAGCAGCCTGACAAACCAGCAGCAGCCTGACAAACCAGCAGCACCCTGACAAACCAGCAGCACCCTGACAAACCAGCAGCACCCTGACAAACCAGCAGCACCCTGACAAACAAGCAGCACCCTGACAAAGCAGCAGCAGCCTGACACTGACAAAGCAGCAGCAGCCTGACACTGACAAAGCAGCAGCAGCCTGACACTGACAAAGCAGCAGCAGCCTGACACTGACAAACCAGCAGCAGCCTGACACTGACAAACCAGCAGCAGCCTGACAAACCAGCAGCAGCCTGACAAACCAGCAGCAGCCTGACAAACCAGCAGCAGCCTGACAAACCAGCAGCAGCCTGACAAACCAGCAGCAGCCTGACACTGACAAAGCACCCTGACAAAGCAGCAGCACCCTGACAAAGCAGCAGCACCCTGACAAAGCAGCAGCACCCTGACAAAGCAGCAGCACCCTGACAAAGCAGCAGCAGCCTGACAAAGCAGCAGCAGCCTGACAAACCAGCAGCACCCTGACAAACCAGCAGCACCCTGACAAACAAGCAGCAGCCTGACAAACAAGCAGCAGCCTGACAAACAAGCAGCAGCCTGACAAACCAGCAGCAGCCTGACAAACCAGCAGCAGCCTGACCCTGACAAACCAGCAGCAGCCTGACCCTGACAAACCAGCAGCAGCCTGACCCTGACAAACCAGCAGCAGCCTGACACTGACAAACCAGCAGCAGCCTGACAAACCAGCAGCAGCCTGACAAACCAGCAGCAGCCTGACCCTGACAAAGCAGCACCCTGACACTGACAAAGCAGCACCCTGACACTGACA
This sequence comes from Brienomyrus brachyistius, assembly GCF_023856365.1. Lineage (NCBI taxonomy): Eukaryota > Metazoa > Chordata > Actinopteri > Osteoglossiformes > Mormyridae > Brienomyrus > Brienomyrus brachyistius. The sequence continues at coordinate 135,569 of NW_026042536.1, read as the reverse complement.
AAGCAGCACCCTGACACTGACAAACCAGCACCCTGACAAACCAGCAGCCTGACAAACCAGCAGCCTGACAAACCAGCAGCCTGACAAACCAGCAGCCTGACAAACCAGCAGCCTGACAAACCAGCAGCAGCCTGACAAACCAGCAGCAGCCTGACAAACCAGCAGCAGCCTGACAAACCAGCAGCAGCCTGACACTGACAAACCAGCAGCAGCCTGACACTGACAAACCAGCAGCAGCCTGACACTGACAAACCAGCAGCACCCTGACAAACCAGCACCCTGACAAAGCAGCAGCCTGACCCTGACAAACCAGCACCCTGACAAAGCAGCAGCCTGACACTGACAAAGCAGCAGCCTGACCCTGACAAAGCAGCAGCCTGACACTGACAAAGCAGCAGCCTGACAAAGCAGCAGCCTGACAAAGCAGCAGCCTGACAAAGCAGCACCCTGACAAAGCAGCACCCTGACAAACCAGCACCCTGACAAACCAGCAGCCTGACCCTGACAAACCAGCAGCCTGACAAACCAGCAGCCTGACAAACCAGCAGCCTGACAAACCAGCAGCCTGACAAACCAGCAGCCTGACAAACCAGCAGCCTGACAAACCAGCAGCACCCTGACAAACAAGCAGCAGCCTGACACACCAGCAGCAGCCTGACAAACCAGCAGCAGCCTGACAAACCAGCAGCACCCTGACACTGACAAAGCAGCAGCACCCTGACAAAGCAGCAGCACGACACTGACAAAGCAGCACCCTGACACTGACAAAGCAGCACCCTGACACTGACAAAGCAGCAGCAGCCTGACACTGACAAAGCAGCAGCAGCCTGACCCTGACAAAGCAGCAGCAGCCTGACCCTGACAAAGCAGCAGCAGCCTGACCCTGACAAAGCAGCAGCAGCCTGACAAAGCAGCAGCCTGACAAAGCAGCAGCCTGACAAAGCAGCAGCCTGACAAAGCAGCAGCCTGACAAAGCAGCAGCCTGACAAAGCAGCAGCCTGACAAAGCAGCAGCCTGACAAAGCAGCAGCCTGACAAAGCAGCAGCCTGACAAAGCAGCAGCCTGACAAACCAGCAGCCTGACAAACCAGCAGCCTGACAAAGCAGCAGCCTGACAAACCAGCAGCCTGACAAAGCAGCAGCCTGACAAACAAGCAGCCTGACAAACAAGCAGCACCCTGACACTGACAAACAAGCAGCACCCTGACACTGACAAACAAGCAGCACCCTGACACTGACAAACAAGCAGCACCCTGACACTGACAAACAAGCAGCACCCTGACACTGACAAACAAGCAGCACCCTGACACTGACAAACAAGCAGCACCCTGACACTGACAAACAAGCAGCACCCTGACACTGACAAACAAGCAGCACCCTGACACTGACAAACAAGCAGCACCCTGACACTGACAAACAAGCAGCACCCTGACACTGACAAACAAGCAGCACCCTGACACTGACAAACAAGCAGCACCCTGACACTGACAAACAAGCAGCACCCTGACACTGACAAACAAGCAGCACCCTGACACTGACAAACAAGCAGCAGCCTGACCCTGACAAACCAGCAGCAGCCTGACCCTGACAAACCAGCAGCAGCCTGACCCTGACAAACCAGCAGCAGCCTGACCCTGACAAACCAGCAGCAGCCTGACCCTGACAAACCAGCAGCAGCCTGACCCTGACAAACCAGCAGCAGCCTGACACTGACAAAGCAGCAGCACCCTGACACTGACAAAGCAGCAGCAGCCTGACACTGACAAAGCAGCAGCAGCCTGACACTGACAAAGCAGCAGCAGCCTGACACTGACAAAGCAGCAGCAGCCTGACACTGACAAAGCAGCAGCAGCCTGACACTGACAAAGCAGCAGCAGCCTGACAAAGCAGCAGCAGCCTGACAAAGCAGCAGCAGCCTGACAAAGCAGCAGCAGCCTGACAAAGCAGCAGCAGCCTGACAAAGCAGCAGCAGCCTGACAAAGCAGCAGCAGCCTGACAAAGCAGCAGCAGCCTGACAAACCAGCAGCAGCCTGACAAACCAGCAGCCTGACAAAGCAGCAGCCTGACAAAGCAGCAGCCTGACAAAGCTGCACCCTGACAAAGCAGCAGCAGCCTGACACTGACAAACCAGCAGCAGCCTGACAAACCAGCAGCAGCCTGACAAACCAGCAGCAGCCTGACACTGACAAAGCACCCTGACAAAGCAGCACCCTGACAAAGCAGCACCCTGACAAAGCAGCACCCTGACACTGACAAACCAGCAGCAGCCTGACACTGACAAACCAGCAGCAGCCTGACACTGACAAACCAGCAGCAGCCTGACACTGACAAACCAGCAGCAGCCTGACACTGACAAACCAGCAGCACCCTGACAAAGCAGCAGCCTGACCCTGACAAACCAGCACCCTGACAAAGCAGCAGCCTGACCCTGACAAAGCAGCACCCTGACAAAGCAGCACCCTGACAAACCAGCAGCCTGACAAACCAGCAGCAGCCTGACACTGACAAACCAGCAGCAGCCTGACCCTGACAAAGCAGCAGCCTGACCCTGACAAAGCAGCAGCCTGACAAACAAGCAGCAGCCTGACAAACAAGCAGCAGCCTGACAAACAAGCAGCAGCCTGACAAACAAGCAGCAGCCTGACAAACAAGCAGCAGCCTGACAAACAAGCAGCAGCCTGACAAACAAGCAGCAGCCTGACAAACAAGCAGCAGCCTGACAAACAAGCAGCAGCCTGACAAACCAGCAGCACCCTGACAAACCAGCAGCACCCTGACAAACAAGCAGCACCCTGACAAACAAGCAGCAGCCTGACAAACAAGCAGCAGCCTGACAAACAAGCAGCACCCTGACAAACAAGCAGCACCCTGACAAACAAGCAGCAGCCTGACAAACAAGCAGCAGCCTGACAAACCAGCAGCAGCCTGACAAACCAGCAGCACCCTGACAAACCAGCAGCACCCTGACAAACAAGCAGCACCCTGACAAAGCAGCAGCAGCCTGACACTGACAAACCAGCAGCAGCCTGACCCTGACAAACCAGCAGCAGCCTGACCCTGACAAACCAGCAGCAGCCTGACAAACCAGCAGCAGCCTGACAAACCAGCAGCAGCCTGACCCTGACAAAGCAGCACCCTGACACTGACAAAGCAGCACCCTGACACTGACAAAGCAGCACCCTGACACTGACAAACCAGCAGCCTGACAAACCAGCAGCCTGACAAACCAGCAGCCTGACAAACCAGCAGCAGCCTGACAAACCAGCAGCCTGACAAACCAGCAGCAGCCTGACAAACCAGCAGCAGCCTGACAAACCAGCAGCAGCCTGACAAACCAGCAGCAGCCTGACAAACCAGCAGCAGCCTGACAAACCAGCAGCAGCCTGACAAACCAGCAGCAGCCTGACACTGACAAACCAGCAGCAGCCTGACACTGACAAACCAGCAGCAGCCTGACACTGACAAACCAGCAGCACCCTGACAAACCAGCACCCTGACAAAGCAGCAGCCTGACCCTGACAAACCAGCACCCTGACAAAGCAGCAGCCTGACACTGACAAAGCAGCAGCCTGACCCTGACAAAGCAGCAGCCTGACAAAGCAGCAGCCTGACAAAGCAGCAGCCTGACAAAGCAGCAGCCTGACAAAGCAGCACCCTGACAAAGCAGCAGCAGCCTGACACTGACAAACCAGCACCCTGACACTGACAAACAAGCAGCACCCTGACACTGACAAACAAGCAGCACCCTGACACTGACAAACAAGCAGCACCCTGACACTGACAAACAAGCAGCACCCTGACACTGACAAACAAGCAGCACCCTGACACTGACAAACAAGCAGCACCCTGACACTGACAAACAAGCAGCACCCTGACACTGACAAACAAGCAGCACCCTGACACTGACAAACAAGCAGCAGCCTGACCCTGACAAACCAGCAGCAGCCTGACCCTGACAAACCAGCAGCAGCCTGACCCTGACAAACCAGCAGCAGCCTGACCCTGACAAACCAGCAGCAGCCTGACCCTGACAAACCAGCAGCAGCCTGACCCTGACAAACCAGCAGCAGCCTGACACTGACAAAGCAGCAGCACCCTGACACTGACAAAGCAGCAGCAGCCTGACACTGACAAAGCAGCAGCAGCCTGACACTGACAAAGCAGCAGCAGCCTGACACTGACAAAGCAGCAGCAGCCTGACACTGACAAAGCAGCAGCAGCCTGACAAAGCAGCAGCAGCCTGACAAAGCAGCAGCAGCCTGACAAAGCAGCAGCAGCCTGACAAAGCAGCAGCAGCCTGACAAAGCAGCAGCAGCCTGACAAAGCAGCAGCAGCCTGACAAAGCAGCAGCAGCCTGACAAAGCAGCAGCAGCCTGACAAACCAGCAGCAGCCTGACAAACCAGCAGCCTGACAAAGCAGCAGCCTGACAAAGCAGCAGCCTGACAAAGCTGCACCCTGACAAAGCAGCAGCAGCCTGACACTGACAAACCAGCAGCAGCCTGACAAACCAGCAGCAGCCTGACAAACCAGCAGCAGCCTGACACTGACAAAGCACCCTGACAAAGCAGCACCCTGACAAAGCAGCACCCTGACAAAGCAGCACCCTGACACTGACAAACCAGCAGCAGCCTGACACTGACAAACCAGCAGCAGCCTGACACTGACAAACCAGCAGCAGCCTGACACTGACAAACCAGCAGCAGCCTGACACTGACAAACCAGCAGCAGCCTGACACTGACAAACCAGCAGCACCCTGACAAAGCAGCAGCCTGACCCTGACAAACCAGCACCCTGACAAAGCAGCAGCCTGACCCTGACAAAGCAGCACCCTGACAAAGCAGCACCCTGACAAACCAGCAGCCTGACAAACCAGCAGCAGCCTGACACTGACAAACCAGCAGCAGCCTGACCCTGACAAAGCAGCAGCCTGACCCTGACAAAGCAGCAGCCTGACAAACAAGCAGCAGCCTGACAAACAAGCAGCAGCCTGACAAACAAGCAGCAGCCTGACAAACAAGCAGCAGCCTGACAAACAAGCAGCAGCCTGACAAACAAGCAGCAGCCTGACAAACAAGCAGCAGCCTGACAAACCAGCAGCACCCTGACAAACCAGCAGCACCCTGACAAACAAGCAGCACCCTGACAAACAAGCAGCAGCCTGACAAACAAGCAGCAGCCTGACAAACAAGCAGCACCCTGACAAACAAGCAGCACCCTGACAAACAAGCAGCAGCCTGACAAACAAGCAGCAGCCTGACAAACCAGCAGCAGCCTGACAAACCAGCAGCACCCTGACAAACCAGCAGCACCCTGACAAACAAGCAGCACCCTGACAAAGCAGCAGCAGCCTGACACTGACAAACCAGCAGCAGCCTGACCCTGACAAACCAGCAGCAGCCTGACCCTGACAAACCAGCAGCAGCCTGACAAACCAGCAGCAGCCTGACAAACCAGCAGCAGCCTGACCCTGACAAAGCAGCACCCTGACACTGACAAAGCAGCACCCTGACACTGACAAAGCAGCACCCTGACACTGACAAACCAGCAGCCTGACAAACCAGCAGCCTGACAAACCAGCAGCCTGACAAACCAGCAGCAGCCTGACAAACCAGCAGCCTGACAAACCAGCAGCAGCCTGACAAACCAGCAGCAGCCTGACAAACCAGCAGCAGCCTGACAAACCAGCAGCAGCCTGACAAACCAGCAGCAGCCTGACAAACCAGCAGCAGCCTGACACTGACAAACCAGCAGCAGCCTGACACTGACAAACCAGCAGCAGCCTGACACTGACAAACCAGCAGCACCCTGACAAACCAGCACCCTGACAAAGCAGCAGCCTGACCCTGACAAACCAGCACCCTGACAAAGCAGCAGCCTGACACTGACAAAGCAGCAGCCTGACCCTGACAAAGCAGCAGCCTGACACTGACAAAGCAGCAGCCTGACAAAGCAGCAGCCTGACAAAGCAGCACCCTGACAAAGCAGCAGCAGCCTGACACTGACAAACCAGCAGCAGCCTGACACTGACAAACCAGCAGCCTGACACTGACAAAGCAGCAGCCTGACACTGACAAAGCAGCAGCCTGACACTGACAAAGCAGCAGCCTGACCCTGACAAACCAGCACCCTGACAAAGCAGCAGCCTGACCCTGACAAACCAGCACCCTGACAAAGCAGCACCCTGACAAAGCAGCACCCTGACAAAGCAGCACCCTGACACTGACAAAGCAGCAGCCTGACCCTGACAAACCAGCACCCTGACCCTGACAAAGCAGCACCCTGACAAAGCAGCACCCTGACAAAGCAGCACCCTGACACTGACAAAGCAGCACCCTGACACTGACAAACCAGCAGCCTGACACTGACAAACCAGCAGCAGCCTGACAAACCAGCAGCAGCCTGACAAACCAGCAGCAGCCTGACAAACCAGCAGCAGCCTGACAAACCAGCAGCAGCCTGACAAACCAGCAGCAGCCTGACAAACCAGCAGCAGCCTGACAAACCAGCAGCAGCCTGACAAACCAGCAGCAGCCTGACACTGACAAACCAGCAGCAGCCTGACACTGACAAACCAGCAGCACCCTGACAAACCAGCACCCTGACAAAGCAGCAGCCTGACCCTGACAAACCAGCACCCTGACAAAGCAGCAGCCTGACCCTGACAAACCAGCACCCTGACAAAGCAGCAGCCTGACACTGACAAAGCAGCAGCCTGACAAAGCAGCAGCCTGACAAAGCAGCAGCCTGACAAAGCAGCACCCTGACAAACCAGCAGCAGCCTGACACTGACAAACCAGCAGCAGCCTGACACTGACAAACCAGCAGCAGCCTGACACTGACAAAGCAGCAGCCTGACACTGACAAAGCAGCAGCCTGACACTGACAAAGCAGCAGCCTGACACTGACAAAGCAGCAGCCTGACCCTGACAAACCAGCACCCTGACAAAGCAGCAGCCTGACCCTGACAAACCAGCACCCTGACAAAGCAGCAGCCTGACCCTGACAAACCAGCACCCTGACAAAGCAGCACCCTGACAAAGCAGCACCCTGACACTGACAAAGCAGCAGCCTGACCCTGACAAACCAGCACCCTGACAAAGCAGCAGCCTGACCCTGACAAACCAGCAGCCTGACAAACCAGCAGCCTGACAAACCAGCAGCACCCTGACAAACCAGCAGCACCCTGACAAACAAGCAGCACCCTGACAAACCAGCAGCACCCTGACAAACCAGCAGCACCCTGACAAACCAGCAGCACCCTGACAAACCAGCAGCACCCTGACAAACCAGCAGCACCCTGACAAACAAGCAGCACCCTGACAAACCAGCAGCACCCTGACAAACAAGCAGCACCCTGACAAACCAGCAGCAGCCTGACAAACAAGCAGCACCCTGACACTGACAAACCAGCAGCAGCCTGACAAAGCAGCACCCTGACAAAGCAGCAGCAGCCTGACACTGACAAAGCAGCAGCAGCCTGACACTGACAAAGCAGCAGCAGCCTGACACTGACAAAGCAGCAGCAGCCTGACACTGACAAAGCAGCAGCAGCCTGACACTGACAAAGCAGCAGCAGCCTGACACTGACAAAGCAGCAGCAGCCTGACACTGACAAAGCAGCAGCAGCCTGACACTGACAAAGCAGCAGCAGCCTGACACTGACAAAGCAGCAGCAGCCTGACACTGACAAAGCAGCAGCAGCCTGACACTGACAAAGCAGCAGCAGCCTGACACTGACAAAGCAGCAGCAGCCTGACACTGACAAAGCAGCAGCAGCCTGACACTGACAAAGCAGCAGCAGCCTGACAAAGCAGCAGCAGCCTGACAAAGCAGCAGCAGCCTGACAAAGCAGCAGCAGCCTGACAAAGCAGCAGCAGCCTGACAAAGCAGCAGCAGCCTGACAAAGCAGCAGCAGCCTGACAAAGCAGCAGCAGCCTGACAAACCAGCAGCAGCCTGACAAACCAGCAGCAGCCTGACAAACCAGCAGCACCCTGACAAACCAGCAGCACCCTGACAAACCAGCAGCACCCTGACAAACCAGCAGCACCCTGACAAACCAGCAGCACCCTGACAAAGCAGCAGCAGCCTGACACTGACAAACCAGCAGCAGCCTGACACTGACAAACCAGCAGCAGCCTGACAAACCAGCAGCAGCCTGACAAACCAGCAGCAGCCTGACAAACCAGCAGCAGCCTGACAAACCAGCAGCAGCCTGACAAACCAGCAGCAGCCTGACACTGACAAAGCACCCTGACAAAGCAGCAGCACCCTGACAAAGCAGCAGCACCCTGACAAAGCAGCAGCACCCTGACAAAGCAGCAGCAGCCTGACAAACCAGCAGCACCCTGACAAACAAGCAGCAGCCTGACAAACCAGCAGCAGCCTGACACTGACAAACCAGCAGCAGCCTGACAAACCAGCAGCAGCCTGACAAACCAGCAGCAGCCTGACCCTGACAAACCAGCAGCAGCCTGACCCTGACAAACCAGCAGCAGCCTGACACTGACAAACCAGCAGCAGCCTGACAAACCAGCAGCAGCCTGACAAACCAGCAGCAGCCTGACCCTGACAAAGCAGCACCCTGACACTGACAAAGCAGCACCCTGACACTGACAAAGCAGCACCCTGACACTGACAAAGCAGCACCCTGACACTGACAAAGCAGCACCCTGACACTGACAAAGCAGCAGCCTGACAAAGCAGCAGCCTGACAAACCAGCAGCCTGACAAACCAGCAGCCTGACAAACCAGCAGCAGCCTGACAAACCAGCAGCAGCCTGACAAACCAGCAGCAGCCTGACAAACCAGCAGCAGCCTGACAAACCAGCAGCAGCCTGACAAACCAGCAGCAGCCTGACAAACCAGCAGCAGCCTGACACTGACAAACCAGCAGCAGCCTGACACTGACAAACCAGCAGCAGCCTGACACTGACAAACCAGCAGCAGCCTGACACTGACAAACCAGCAGCAGCCTGACACTGACAAACCAGCAGCAGCCTGACACTGACAAACCAGCAGCAGCCTGACACTGACAAAGCAGCAGCCTGACCCTGACAAACCAGCACCCTGACAAAGCAGCAGCCTGACACTGACAAAGCAGCAGCCTGACCCTGACAAAGCAGCAGCCTGACACTGACAAAGCAGCAGCCTGACAAAGCAGCAGCCTGACAAAGCAGCAGCCTGACAAAGCAGCACCCTGACAAAGCAGCACCCTGACAAAGCAGCACCCTGACAAAGCAGCACCCTGACAAAGCAGCACCCTGACAAAGCAGCAGCAGCCTGACACTGACAAACCAGCAGCAGCCTGACACTGACAAACCAGCAGCCTGACCCTGACAAAGCAGCAGCCTGACACTGACAAAGCAGCAGCCTGACACTGACAAAGCAGCAGCCTGACCCTGACAAACCAGCACCCTGACAAAGCAGCAGCCTGACAAAGCAGCAGCCTGACAAAGCAGCAGCCTGACAAAGCAGCAGCCTGACAAACCAGCAGCCTGACAAACCAGCAGCCTGACAAACCAGCAGCCTGACAAACCAGCAGCCTGACAAACCAGCAGCCTGACAAACCAGCAGCCTGACAAACAAGCAGCCTGACAAACAAGCAGCACCCTGACACTGACAAACAAGCAGCACCCTGACACTGACAAACAAGCAGCACCCTGACACTGACAAACAAGCAGCACCCTGACACTGACAAACAAGCAGCACCCTGACACTGACAAACAAGCAGCACCCTGACACTGACAAACAAGCAGCACCCTGACACTGACAAACAAGCAGCACCCTGACACTGACAAACAAGCAGCACCCTGACACTGACAAACAAGCAGCACCCTGACCCTGACAAAGCAGCAGCCTGACCCTGACAAAGCAGCAGCCTGACCCTGACAAACAAGCAGCAGCCTGACCCTGACAAACAAGCAGCAGCCTGACCCTGACAAACAAGCAGCAGCCTGACCAAGCAGCAGCCTGACCAAGCAGCAGCCTGACCAAGCAGCACCCTGACAAACAAGCAGCAGCCTGACAAAGCAGCAGCAGCCTGACACTGACAAAGCAGCAGCAGCCTGACACTGACAAAGCAGCAGCAGCCTGACACTGACAAAGCAGCAGCAGCCTGACACTGACAAAGCAGCAGCAGCCTGACACTGACAAAGCAGCAGCAGCCTGACACTGACAAAGCAGCAGCAGCCTGACACTGACAAAGCAGCAGCAGCCTGACACTGACAAAGCAGCAGCAGCCTGACACTGACAAAGCAGCAGCAGCCTGACACTGACAAAGCAGCAGCAGCCTGACACTGACAAAGCAGCAGCAGCCTGACACTGACAAAGCAGCAGCAGCCTGACACTGACAAAGCAGCAGCAGCCTGACACTGACAAAGCAGCAGCAGCCTGACACTGACAAAGCAGCAGCAGCCTGACACTGACAAAGCAGCAGCAGCCTGACACTGACAAAGCAGCAGCAGCCTGACACTGACAAAGCAGCAGCAGCCTGACACTGACAAAGCAGCAGCAGCCTGACACTGACAAAGCAGCAGCAGCCTGACACTGACAAAGCAGCAGCAGCCTGACACTGACAAAGCAGCAGCAGCCTGACAAAGCAGCAGCAGCCTGACAAAGCAGCAGCAGCCTGACAAAGCAGCAGCCTGACAAAGCAGCAGCAGCCTGACAAAGCAGCAGCAGCCTGACAAAGCAGCAGCAGCCTGACAAAGCAGCAGCAGCCTGACAAAGCAGCAGCAGCCTGACAAAGCAGCAGCAGCCTGACACTGACAAAGCAGCAGCAGCCTGACAAAGCAGCAGCAGCAGCCTGACAAAGCAGCAGCAGCAGCCTGACAAAGCAGCAGCAGCAGCCTGACAAAGCAGCAGCAGCAGCCTGACAAAGCAGCACCCTGACAAAGCAGCAGCCTGACAAACCAGCAGCAGCCTGACAAACCAGCAGCAGCCTGACAAACCAGCAGCAGCCTGACACTGACAAACCAGCAGCAGCCTGACACTGACAAAGCAGCAGCCTGACCCTGACAAACCAGCACCCTGACAAACCAGCACCCTGACCCTGACAAACCAGCACCCTGACAAACCAGCACCCTGACCCTGACAAACCAGCACCCTGACACTGACAAAGCAGCAGCCTGACACTGACAAACCAGCAGCCTGACACTGACAAACCAGCAGCCTGACAAACCAGCAGCACCCTGACAAAGCAGCAGCAGCCTGACAAACCAGCAGCACCCTGACAAACCAGCAGCAGCCTGACAAACCAGCAGCACCCTGACAAAGCAGCAGCCTGACAAAGCAGCACCCTGACAAACCAGCACCCTGACACTGACAAAGCAGCAGCCTGACACTGACAAACCAGCAGCCTGACACTGACAAACCAGCAGCCTGACAAACCAGCAGCACCCTGACAAAGCAGCAGCAGCCTGACAAACCAGCAGCACCCTGACAAACCAGCAGCAGCCTGACAAACCAGCAGCACCCTGACAAAGCAGCAGCCTGACAAAGCAGCACCCTGACAAAGCAGCACCCTGACAAAGCAGCACCCTGACAAAGCAGCACCCTGACAAAGCAGCACCCTGACAAAGCAGCACCCTGACAAAGCAGCACCCTGACAAACCAGCACCCTGACAAACCAGCAGCCTGACACTGACAAAGCAGCACCCTGACACTGACAAAGCAGCAGCCTGACCCTGACAAACCAGCAGCCTGACAAACCAGCAGCCTGACAAACCAGCAGCCTGACAAACCAGCAGCCTGACAAACCAGCAGCCTGACAAACCAGCAGCCCCCTGACAAACCAGCAGCCCCCTGACAAACCAGCAGCCCCCTGACAAACCAGCAGCCCCCTGACAAACCAGCAGCCCCCTGACAAACCAGCAGCCCCCTGACAAACAAGCAGCACCCTGACAAACCAGCAGCCCCCTGACAAACCAGCAGCACCCTGACAAACAAGCAGCACCCTGACAAACAAGCAGCACCCTGACAAACAAGCAGCACCCTGACAAACAAGCAGCACCCTGACAAACAAGCAGCAGCCTGACAAACAAGCAGCAGCCTGACAAACAAGCAGCAGCCTGACAAACAAGCAGCAGCCTGACAAACCAGCAGCACCCTGACAAAGCAGCCTGACACTGACAAAGCAGCCTGACACTGACAAAGCAGCAGCAGCCTGACAAAGCAGCAGCAGCCTGACAAAGCAGCAGCAGCCTGACAAAGCAGCAGCAGCCTGACAAAGCAGCAGCACCCTGACAAAGCAGCAGCAGCCTGACAAAGCAGCAGCACCCTGACAAAGCAGCAGCACCCTGACAAAGCAGCAGCACCCTGACAAAGCAGCAGCACGACACTGACAAAGCAGCAGCACGACACTGACAAAGCAGCAGCACGACACTGACAAAGCAGCAGCACGACACTGACAAACCAGCAGCAGCACGACACTGACAAACCAGCAGCAGCCTGACCCTGACAAACCAGCAGCAGCCTGACCCTGACAAACCAGCAGCAGCCTGACCCTGACAAAGCAGCAGCACGACACTGACAAACCAGCAGCAGCCTGACCCTGACAAACCAGCAGCAGCCTGACCCTGACAAACCAGCAGCAGCCTGACCCTGACAAACCAGCAGCAGCCTGACCCTGACAAACCAGCAGCAGCCTGACCCTGACAAACCAGCAGCAGCCTGACAAACCAGCAGCAGCCTGACAAACCAGCAGCAGCCTGACAAACCAGCAGCAGCCTGACAAACCAGCAGCAGCCTGACAAACCAGCAGCAGCCTGACAAACCAGCAGCAGCCTGACAAACCAGCAGCAGCCTGACAAACCAGCAGCAGCCTGACAAACCAGCAGCAGCCTGACAAACCAGCAGCAGCCTGACAAACCAGCAGCAGCCTGACAAACCAGCAGCAGCCTGACAAACCAGCAGCAGCCTGACAAACCAGCAGCAGCCTGACAAACCAGCAGCAGCCTGACAAACCAGCAGCAGCCTGACAAACCAGCAGCAGCCTGACAAACCAGCAGCAGCCTGACAAACCAGCAGCAGCCTGACAAACCAGCAGCAGCCTGACAAACCAGCAGCAGCCTGACAAACCAGCAGCAGCCTGACAAACCAGCAGCAGCCTGACAAACCAGCAGCAGCCTGACAAACCAGCAGCAGCCTGACAAACCAGCAGCAGCCTGACAAACCAGCAGCAGCCTGACAAACCAGCAGCAGCCTGACAAACCAGCAGCCTGACAAACCAGCAGCCTGACAAACCAGCAGCCTGACAAACCACCAGCCTGACAAACCAGCAGCCTGACAAACCACCAGCCTGACAAACCAGCACCCTGACAAACCAGCACCCTGACCCTGACCTGATGTGTGTCTTACATATAAGGTTCAGAATTACCTGTTTTAGTTTCCATTCATACCTTTATGAATTAAGATTTTCTGAGTGGAAATGTTAAAATCATATAACAATATTTTAACAGTGGAATGAATGCATAAGCAATTAAGGAACTGTTAGTTAAATCCACATGAAGCAACATAACGTCTTTAGTAGTAAAATGTGATGTATCTAGGAGTGACAATATGTTTCCAAACATTTGTATGTGCTGTGGTTTGCTGACACTAAATAATGTTAGGGGAAACAAAAAAACGACCTATTGACAGTTACAGGGTAGTGTGATTCTTGTAATAAACTTAGTTTTACCAAAGTCCTGTGTTAGTATTCAGTACAACATACACTGCATACATCCATCTTGCTTTCAGTGAGGGAAGATTTTTCTTTAAAAAAAAAAAAAAAATTTGTTCCTTGGTAAAGTTGGTTTGTCTCACAGGTACCGAATTTGTATAATTAAAATAAGATAAGATATTGACATAATATATTTTTGGTTTTATAAACAACTGACAGGAAAAACAAAAACCTGAGATATTACCATATCCAGTGGTAAACAATAATCAGTCCCAAAAGGGCTTTCCTATATTTTGCATTTGTGTCAAACGTCCACATTATCAGAAGTACTCAGGAGTCCAGACGGTCTCCAGCAGCACTGGCATACAGCTCTCAGCTCACAGACGCCACCTGGCGAGTGAACGTGGCAGAACCCTGTCTGTGCTGGAGCCGGACTGCCCGTGGCATCAGCCTAGAACCTGCTCTGCTGATGCTTGCCGCTGGTTCCGGGGATCGGAATGAGCATCTCGTCAGGAAGCCTCAGCTCTGTCCGTTTGTCTTGGGAAGCGGGGTGGAGGCGGGGGCGGGGCGGGGGGCGTATGGCATGGCACCAATCCGCGTCGCCTCATTTGAGAGATTTTTGGTCGAACAGCTGCAGGTCCAGGCGCACCCACACCTCGCCTGTCGCCACCTCGTGCAGCAGCAGGCGCCTTGTCGCTGCTCCCTTGTTTTCCAGCTCCTTCTTGATGGTGGCCACAGGAACTTCAGTGCGGCCCAGGAAGTCTAACAATGATACAAGCAGCCATGATGAAAGCGGCCACCATCAAACGCTAGTAATAGAACACAGGCCATTGTGGCACAATGAAAGAAATTAAGCAATAGGGGGGGGAAAGAAATAAACGGTCAAACACAAAAGAAATTATCTAGTAGAAGGGTTGCAGTGAGACTGCAGAATATACCAGGGCATAAAGTAGAGAACGTAGTTCATCTGTATGTGTTCTTGGGCTGTAGGAGTAACCCGTACAAATACAAAGAGAATGTTCAAACTCACACACACAGAACCAGGGGGAGGATATGGAACCAGAACCCTGAAGCATGAAACCACAGTGATACCCCATGGAGAAACTTAAAATGACGTGTAATAAATAAATAAATTAAAAATAAATTAAAAGTTAAATTAAAAAAAAAAAAAACAAGACGAAACTTCAAATATGACACCCAAATTTTTCTAAGGGAAATTTAACATCAGCACATTTAACATCAGAACTGTTCCCAAGACGAATTTCAGGAAGTGTCAACGTGTAAAAAGAGGAGAAATAAACATCTGAAGAAAGGACTAACCATCGGGAGAGAACTGGTCCCTCTTGAAGATGGTGACACATAGAACATCCTGGTACAGGTCCTTAATGAAGAACTGACAGTTGAAGTTCCACTTGGGGTTGATTGTGTCATTTATTGTCCGGGAGGTGAAACACTGTGCCCCCATGGTCACCTCGCAATATGGATTACTCTTTCCTGGAGGGTGTAGGCCATCAAAAAAAACCATTAAACCCAACCATCAAGCCATACATGAGGTACAAGGCATTAGGGGGTTAGCGGCTGGAGTTTCGGGAGATAGGACTTGACCTTTGACCCTCACCATTGGGCTTGCAGGGCTTGAGCTCTGTGGCCTCCAAAATAGTGACCAGCAGGCGGCCAATGCCACTGGTTTTCAGGGAACGAGCTGGAAATGCATACAGCAAGTGATGCATGAGTCGAAAGACCAAGGAACAATAAATAAGATTCATAATAAAGAAGTTAAGATGCAAGGAACTCCCAAGGAATTGGCAGAAATAAGATACAGCAACTGGAAAAAAAAACTGTAGTTAATGGGGCACTGCAGTCTATGATAGGGTTATCAAGGGTTCAGTAATGAAGGTCTGCATAAATAGACTGTACAGCAACCAAAAGGGAAAGTAGTAGGTTCTTAAACTGCAACGGATGTGTTCACTGGAAGGACAGGCTGTGTAAAAGAGGGAAACTCAAATTCAGGAAAAACCAGTGCTCAGCTACAAACTCAGACCAAGATTTTGTTTTTACAAACCAGTTGAGTAGCCTTTGACTGACTCTCTATGCTCAACTGGTTGGAAGAAACAAATTCTTGCTCATGGGGTTTGTAGGTTCTGGCTGTGAAACGTCCAACATGGACTAAAACATGGGGTCAGGGTTCTGAAACACTGAATAGGGTAATGAATATATACTGGTGACTTAGAGGATTTTATATTACAGATACATAAATATACACACACACACATACATATAACTAAATTAAATAGGAAAAGGACAAGCAATTTTGTAGACAGATGAATAAAACCATTACATAATCAAACTGGATTATGTAAGAGAAAATTAGTCACAAACGAAAACAAAAGAAACTGATGGATTTTTCTCTTTCTCGTATTAAGAGAAACAATAATAAAAGCAGACTTAGTTAGTTATTGAATTTATATAGAGAAAAACAATCTGCCATTCTTTACGGTCCCTTTTGCCAAGTTTAATGCCCTTTCTTGTCAATGACCATCATGAGCCTGGTATCAGTTCACACACACACACACACACACTCACTCACAACCTCCTAGATGCCGCTCTGAGAAGTGTAATGTTTGTGATCGTGGTTAATCTTATGCTACATTAAGGCCCCATAGTTAATGATGGGGATTAAATCAGGCGATGAAGACAGCCAGGTTACAATTTCATCACCTTCCAAGCTGGTTTTAAGGTGATGTCTTTTCTTTGTTTAAGAATTTTCTGTGCCTATTCTTGAAGTTTCAACTTGTGAGCCTTATGCATTGTATTAAGCTGATGTCTGTGTCAAAGTACGCATGAAAGAAAATTAGACTATTTTGCTGGCTTAGGTCCTACAGGCTTGTTGGCTCAGGGTGTCGTGCTCTTAACATCATGGCTGAGCTCTGCATGTCATATGCATGTTCTGCTGCTTGTTTCCTTGTGCCTGTGTGTGTCTGTGTCTGTCAGTGAGTCCTATGATGCACTGACCTTCTTAGCAGAATATTCCACTTCCTTACAGTATGTCCTATTGTGACTCCCCTATGATCCTGTACTGAATATATTATAAAATGCATGGACATAATCAAATGCTACATCTTCCTTAACTATTCATTTAACATTTTTTAAATGATTTATTTTTCCACTTTTACGTTTAGTGGTCACTCCATAAGAGCTGTCCTTTAACGTGCTGCGCAGTGTCCCTGGATGCTTTGCAGTCCACTGCAAGGCTTGGACTTGAGGAGTCAATTCATTATGAAATGACTCCCAGTCTGAGCTGTGAGCTAATGCAGAATAACCAGAAGCCAGGTAGTGACTCTTGGTTGCTGTAGTTGTTCTCTTCTGACCAGGGAGGTGTTCCACTAAGCAGGATTTCTCAGTTAGCGGAGTTAACTTAAGCTAGAAGTCATGATTGTTCAATAGGAATGCTCCTTACCTCTTACTGGACAATTATGAGTGAGCCAGTGTCTTGTTTAAAAAGAGAAAATCTGTATCCATCTTCTGAATTATTCTGAATTATTCTACTCCTAAACAAACAGTTATCCTCAGAGGCAGCATAACATCTTGGCAGCTGCTCAATGCAGCATTGAAAAGCACTACAGAGAGTAATGAGCTCACAGATGTAATGAGCACAGAGCACGCTGCTCTCAGCAGTTGAGGACATAAATTTTTCCCCACAGAATACTCTGCTTGTGTAGTGTTTGTACTTGGCCTGCTACTGAAGGGGCATAAGTGATAATTAAGTGACATGATAATAAAGTGCATTGCTGGGCGTTTCTTTGCCAATCTCGCATGCCCTCATTCAGAGAAGGGCACAGAGTGCGGCTGTGGAAACCAGCGCATGTGCAAAAAGGGCATCAGAAATTCTCTGCACCCATCGAGACCCATCCTGGCTGACGGGAAAGCATGGCATGCTGCCCATTTGGCCTCAGTACCCAGTGGACTTCCCAAATTTCCAGCCCTGCCAAAGACTGGTCCTGAAGGAACAGTTGAGCTTGGAATGGCCTAAGGAACTGGAAGCTGTGCAGCCAGGGCACACAAACCATCATCGGCTCAAGGACTATGGAACTTCACAGAATTAAACAAAGAAATGAAATGCATGTTCTGACCGTGATTTTCTGGTTAGAAAGAGATACCTTAAAGGAAAAGATAGATTCAGTATAAAATATATAACAGTTGTTCGTAGATCCTCTTACTGTGGTCCTCAGTGAATGGAACATTTCTAATTGTAATTGATTTCTGTTGGAAGCAAAACAGGCAGTTCATAGTGAAAAGGTTGTGCAGTTACAGGAAGGCACAAGCACAATGTTTTTTGTTGAACTTACATTCTATTTTGTCTGGGGTGTAATGACCTTATAGGAAGAAATGTTACAGGTAAGGCGTGTCTTTAATAGAATACAGTGCTGCTGCAGGAAGTAAAGGGGGGATGTTGCGTTCAGTTAGTAATTGTTCTGTTTTCCATATTACTGTATGGAACCTAAAGAGGGTGCTGTAAGGCTGTTTGATTCGACTTCAATTCCTATTCCAAGAGTCAAGAATGGATAGTATATCCCAGGCAGCAGTTTTCCAGATTATCAACTTCAAAAACTAAAAAATATGATAGGAAAAAAGTCTTTGTAAAATTAAGAAGTATATAATACTATGAATGACAAGGGGTCTTAATACTTGCATTTCAACCAGTTCACATGTTCACACACCGCTTCATACTTCAATATAGTCAAGCTGAGAAGTAAGGGTTAGGGTTATAATTATCAATAAATAATGTACTTCCCTGTGAAACAATGATGCTGGATGTTTATTTGCATATCATGATATGGTGCAGCCTTTTAATAGGTTTCTGTTTTTCTGTTAATCCTTCATGGTGTTGAATAAGTCAGCAAGCATAAGTGTAAGGCTAGTGAGTGACTGGTGTTTTCGGGGGAGACTCCCTAGAGCTGGAGAGAAATACCTTAAGGCACGGGATGAAAAATCCCAAATCTTCCAGGAAAAATGTCAGCATTATATGTATTTGCCACACAGAACAGAACAAAAAATTCCTTAGGGAATCACACGCCTACCATAGTCACTATACTACTCAGAACGCCTGGCAGCCACCAAATCAAACATAGGAAAAGGTCCGGATTTATAGCGTTAGAATGTGGTAGAGACTAATATCCATAACGTACCATCCTAGAACACACTGTGCTCTAAAATTTAAGCCCAATTAAAATCTGAATATTAAATGAGGAAAATAATTTGATTTGTTCTTCTATCCCAAGTTGTGGTCTAAAAGCAATAAGACCACCATCCATTATACCTGCTTTGGGGAAAATGCACTCCTGTAGCCACTAGGGGAGCTCTCACCTCTTCTGGGAAGTGAATACATGGTTAGTGCCAGGCGCAAATGAATATCTTTGATTTTGCATCCATGTGGTAACTTGTTGAAGTTGTCCGATAGTCAGTAATACATGGTTTAATTATTATGATTGTTTATTTATTACTTTATAACATCTAAAAGAAACTGAAATAGGAAAGCTTATTTTAATTTATGGTCCACTGGATAAACACAGACATTACAGACGGTTTTTGAGTCTAATGCTGAATGTTTTTTGCGATCATTTTTCTGCCTGCATATGCTATGATTGGTGCAGTGAAATTTGAGAATGTGTTTGTGGTCAGTATCATAGCCTCAGACAACAAACCAATGCTGTAGTGTGTCACTGTGTTTACATGTGAGAGGGGTTCCAGTTACATAATGAACTCGTTCTAATTGTTTTGACGGAGCTCGACAAACCTAAAAAATAAATGCTGGTTTTATCAAAAACTATGTCATATAGCTATATTTCAGATTTATTACAGCTAAACACATCTCAGAGCTCCTAGGAACCTCCTTCTCCCTACATTTCCCTCCTTCACACTCTTCCCTCAAATACTGTTACATTTGTCTTTTTTCCACACTCACACCCTGTCTTGATCATACTCTGACTACATGGCATCCATATGCAGGGCAAACTATTTTACAGTCTTATCTAGTATAATAGGACATGAACATTGAATTTGATAGTTATCTTTTATTTACACATTAGGACACAACGCATGAACATGAAGGGATCGTTTGCATTTGCAACCAACACCTCCGCAAACCCCCCTGCGGAATACTGGCCGCGGACAGGGGTGGGAATCCCCAAGCTGGAAGACTGTACTGCGTCATGTTAACATTAGCTAGCTAGTTAGCATGGATACAGAGTGCACCGGGCTAAAACTATAAAGGACGTAAGGTGTGTGATATAGTAAAACACTTACTAACTGGTAATGCACGTTAGCATTACGTTAAATGACAACTTTACCTGTTACTTACCAGAATAGCCTCCTACACGTGCGACGAATGACAGCAGGCAGAAGGCTGCGTGTTTTTCAGAAACACACCGGAGTTAAACTTACGGCGCATTATTTACCGGCACTTCTAACACCAACATTTGCAGCCGTTAACTCATATGTGGTAGTAACACTGAAATTACTTTCTCTGCGTCAAAATAAGGCAACACTGTGATTTTGATACTTTATCATTTATACTTAACTGTACCTTCCTCCCATTCCTCCGTCTCTGCTTATTGACATTTAGGAGAGTCTCAGATATAAATTAACAATTCAAAATTATCAAACAAAGACAGACACAACACTGAAAAGATGACAAAGACACAGTTTGAAAAGTAAATATGTTTTATTGCAAATCTCTTATCTTAACATAGCCTACCTTATCATATGTTAACTTAACCCATCTTATATCTTAACTTAACCTATCTTATTATATTTTAACTTAGCCTATCTTATCATATAACTTAACCTATCTTATCTTATTATATTTCAACTTAGCTTATATTAATATATTTCGTCTTAGCCTATCTTATATTTTAACTTAGCATATCTTATCCTATCGTATCTTATAGCTACATTAACACTTAAACAGTATCTCTTTCCGTTGGGTCCCGCGGGATCCCAGTCCCAATGCAGGGCTCTAACACGGGTATTCTAAGAAAAAGAAAATAAACACTTTACTTAACTTTACTTAAAGCAGTCATATAACTGCATTATACATACCCAATTAATGCCTTATAAACATTTATAAAAGTATAAAAAACACGGCTGTAAATACTTATACAAAGGCATAACACATAGCTATGCTGATAATGCATTATGAATGCTCTGATCTATATATACACAATAAATATCTTCATAATACATTATATCGGCCATTAATCCATAATAAACAAGGCTATAATGTGTTATGCTTTTTTTGCAAGTGCATTGTGAAGGTGTCAATAATGCAGTTATATTACTGCTTTAAGTCATTTGTAAACCTGAATTCACAACCTTATATTTACTGCCTCTTGCTACTTCTTCTGAAGGGCAGGGGACAGCAGAAGAAGCACCACTTCATCTTCTTCTTCTTGTGGCTCTTCTCAGTATCATCTTCAGAAAGATCTTCGGCATTCACATGGAATGATACTTCTTCTTCACTGTAGATCTTCTCGGCAGCATCGGCATCTTCTTTTGTTTTATCTGTCTTCATCACTTCAGTCTCGTCCTCTTCCTCAGGTCCTTCTTCTGGTATAGTCAGTAGCTGTGATCTGTCTTCAGATGCCACCATACACTGAAACCTGACCAGTGTGGTAGCATCAGCATCTTCTGCCTGCTGGAATACCACATCAGCTTCTTCATTTTCCTCAGGTCCATCTTCCTGTAAAGTCTGCAGCCATATTCTGGCTACATATGCTGCCATGCACTGCCAACTGTCCACTGTGGCAGCATCAGTGTCTTCTGCTTCCTGAAGCTCCTCATCTGTTTCTTCATCTTCCTCAAGGTCTTCCTCCTGGATGGGTTCTAGCCAAGTTCTGCCTACTTGTGACACCACATATTCCACAGCATTCCCTGTACTTCTCCCTCCTTAACCTCCTCCACATTCACTCCCACCTCACATCCATTCTCCTCACCTCCATTTAGCATATCCATCATACTAATACCAGCCTCTGTCCCCTCCATCACAACCCTGGAGGCCTTCCCCTCAAATGTTCCCCACTCTGGTACCTCCACATATTCCTCACTACTCTGCCCCCTTACCTCACCCTCCCCCCGGCTTGTCCGGTCCTTCCTGACTTTCTTTTTTTTGTTAAGGTAGCAAGTTTTATAAATTTCCCAGTCTTCAGATGAAAGGCCGTAATTACTCTGAAGACTTTGAGATGAAATACTAGTGCTGGCTAGCAGTCCATCCTTTCCCACACTCTCCCCTCCCTTACCCAAATCAGTAGACCCCCCCAATCCCCCCTTAACCCCCCCAGCCTGGACAGTGGGGAGTGTCACTGGTGAGAACTCCTCCACACCTTCTCCCCAGTTGATCACTTCATCCCACAGGTTCCAGGCTTCCCAGTGTTGGGTGTTGGTCCATCGATCAGCTCTCTCAATTCGCTCTCTGGGGAATAAACGAGAGATTAACCAGCACTTAAGAGAGATAATAAAATAAATAAAGAGCTGGAAATTCTTCAACCATACAGAAAATACAATTGTTATAATTATTATAATAAATAATTACAGGGGTCACATAGAATAAAAGAAACAGCGAGCAAGATTGCAAAAAAAATCGACTGTAAAATGCACGATACTGTAAGTGCAATAGCATATTAAACAGTAATGTCACCAAATTATAACTAGAATCAAATACGAAACAACTGTGCTCCACATCAAATGAATACCCAGATGAATACTACCAAGAACTGAGTTAACACTAACCAAGCTAAGAATATTTGAAAGTGTTAATCCTGTGTAACAATGTAAATAGATGTAATGATAAACTTAGAAGCATCTAGCCTACTCCGAAAGTAATGGCCCAAATTTTTTTTAACAATTTACCTACCACCCTGTACAGTAGGGGGTCCCAACTTCCGGTCGGTGTTCCGGTACCGTCCGCGCGGAGTATTGCACCGGGCGGCAGACAACCGGGGGTAGAGGAGCCAGCCGTCCCGTTTATTAGGGGATCGCGCCGTTTTGGAAAGAAAGCTGCCCGTATTGATGTACGGAAATACGCCATTAGCCCCGCATGTCCGTATACACCGTCAATCTCCCGCCGCTCGGCGTGGGAACCCCCAAATTATACCGCCGTCTTACCCATCCGTGACACTTTTCTACGACGGAAACCGATCCGCGGACATCGAAAGGTTGGGAAGCCCTACTAAACTAGCATGTTTGAGATGAATTTACTAACCAAATAGTCTGTCATTATTTAAATATTAGCAACCACAGTAGCAATAAAAACCACTGCACTTTAAATGACGTTAAAAAATATGTAATATTAAAAAAATATGTAATGTTTTTTATTGTATTATAGACATTTACTATATGTCATTATAGTATAAAAGGCTAAATAATCGAAGTAGCACAACATCAGTTGAAGAATTCAAAGACATTTTGGAGAGCTAACAAGCTACTCACCTCTGCGCCATTTTCACTCAGAGTTTGTTGTGCTTCAAACGGTAAAGTTTGTTTACGTTGTTTCTATGGAAACTGCTCTGACTCTCCGCTTGACCGTAATATAAAGGCATGTATGCAGTAATTTTCTGATTGCAGATTTGATCCCTATGCAGTAATTGACCACTGACCTCTTGGACCCTCTGGGCTGCCTTCACCTGCATTGAGGCAGCTGTTACATTTGCTGTCATTACATTCAGCCCAAAATATCAAAGTACAGGATTTAAGATTTGAATTAGTAACAGGACCGTGGGAAACAAAACATATATGTTATTGATCCCACGAAGAAAGTTTTCAATTTTCTCCTTCTTTCAGTTCTTAAATAACGTGTCAGTTCTTGCTCTGGTTGGTTGGGATTTACCATTTTAACATTGTAGCAGTTCCTAGGCAATACACAGACAAATTCTTTTTTTTAGGATGGAATTGTTATGTTGTAAACGATTACCTTCACGTTTCAACAAAGGTACTTGCTTTTGATATATAATTTTTTGTACATGTGTACTCTGTCATACCCCTTGGACATTTGGATGGCATGGAAGGACAGTCACTGCTGTCACCTATACTGTCCCTGTCTGCTTTTCTCATTTAAGTGTTGATACGGCAAAAGAAGATGGACCTTTTGTAGAAATTTCCAGCCAGAGACTTGGTTCCTATATGAAGAGAATATTTTATTTTAATTCAGGCTAAGAAACTACAGAAAACCAGCTCTGCATGTGATCTCCCCTTTACTGCACAAGGAGGGCACACACATCAACAATTAGCAATGCAGCAAAATACAGATGAACAATTTCTCACAGTTTCAGAATAAATCAGATTTCTCTGTAATTCAGAGATTGTCTAAGACTAGATCATTTTCTGCACTTGAACCTAATTTCAAGATAAATGACACCTGGGTCTATTAAAAGAAGGTGATGCTGCCTGACCCACCAACCAAGGCTGGGAGGAAAGGGAGGAATACTAGTCAAAGGAAGGAAGAAAAGCAGCCCACCCTATCTCATGGTCATGGATACAAAAGTCAGGGAGTGTTACGAAGAAGACACCACACTTAAGACCATTGGTTTTATGCACTGAATTACACCAGATAGAGTTTTTGCATTCTAGCTGTGTTACGTAACATTCCTCAGCCTTCATTTGTTTCCACAGAATGCAGGACATAATTTAGGGTGCCAAACAAGACAGCGGAACTGCAGTATAGCCAATTATTTGTTTCAGTAGTTTCATAACAACTCGAACATAAAATGTTTGTTTTTCTTAGATAAAAGTCCAGTTGAAACAGACTTTATTTTTAAATGTTAGATTGGATTTAAGAGATGGAACATGTTGCTTGTGTTAATACTGCTTTGATTTTGAGGATGAAGTCTGAAGTGTAGGTGACGTGTAACAGGTTGTTATTTTACTTTTAACTTATAATTATACAAGATTCTGTTTTCCTTCTTCTGTCTAACCTGATGGGTACAATATCCTTTAAACTTTCCCATGATGCTTTTGTCCTGCATCGCCCCTCCCTCTGTCTTTTCCCCTTTATAAGGGTCCCGACCTCATTTCCTCTTCCCTTTGGTGTATTGCACACATGGGAAGAGGTGAGGATCTAGTGGCAGGGTCCCCCGAGTTAGTAAATCAATTGTATAATTATGACCCATATATATTATATTTGATTTATTATTCATCATAAGCAGGGGATAGAAAACACATAAGTATATACATTGTTTTACTTTGTGCAGAGAGAGCGAGAGGGCCAGAGCATATGAAGTTTACCCCTTTCCTTATTGTTCCCAACAGGTTCAATAAAATCCGGGAACGACAACGGCGTCTGTAATATCCCTTCCTCCTGCACCCCACACACACCTGATAACACCCCAAAACACAATGCAGTGACCGTTTACATAGGTACACTAGTGCGACTTGTAAATATGCCCTTAATTTATGCCTGAAAATGCCTCCCATATAGTGGCTGACCACAAATCATGTGAATGACCCGGAAAGAGTGAGTGTATATATATATATATATGTATGATGTGCATGTGAGAGACACCATCGGAAGTCTGGTTTCAGTTCCTCAGAGGCACTACTATGGAGGCGCTTACAGTAATAAACTTGCTGACCGCAAAAACTGGCACTATGATGGAAGTTATGCAGAAGTGCAGAGTAGATGGAATAATTTTTGTACCTCAATAAGATTGTATGCCTTTTGCCTGTGTCTCCAGCCAGTGCCGGGGGTGAAACGCGCTTGTAATTATCAGCGGGATAACATTATCGTTTTTTTTATTCTGTGGAAAATGAAAGACCGATTTACTGGCCAGATTTATTTATGAATCATAAACATGTTGTGGGCTATATAAGTAAAGTCAGGGCTCTCAAGTCTTATGCATTGACTGTGAGACACTTGCATTTCAACCAGTTCACATGTTCACACACCGCACCTTATGTTTGTCAAGCTGAGAAGTAAGGGTTAGGGTTATAATTATCAATAAATAATGTACTTCCCTGTGAAACAATGATGCTGGATGTTTATTTGCATATCATGATATGGTGCAGCCTTTTAATAGGTTTCTGTTTTTCTGTTAATCCTTCATGGTGTTGAATAAGTCAGCAAGCATAAGTGTAAGGCTAGTGAGTGACTGGTGTTTTCGGGGGAGACTCCCTAGAGCTGGAGAGAAATACCTTAAGGCACGGGATGAAAAATCCCAAATCTTCCAGGAAAAATGTCAGCATTATATGTATTTGCCACACAGAACAGAACAAAAAATTCCTTAGGGAATCACACGCCTACCATAGTCACTATACTACTCAGAACGCCTGGCAGCCACCAAATCAAACATAGGAAAAGGTCCGGATTTATAGCGTTAGAATGTGGTAGAGACTAATATCCATAACGTACCATCCTAGAACACACTGTGCTCTAAAATTTAAGCCCAATTAAAATCTGAATATTAAATGAGGAAAATAATTTGATTTGTTCTTCTATCCCAAGTTGTGGTCTAAAAGCAATAAGACCACCATCCATTATACCTGCTTTGGGGAAAATGCACTCCTGTAGCCACTAGGGGAGCTCTCACCTCTTCTGGGCCCAGCTAAATAATTATGTTACGCATTCTAACAAGCTTTATTATCTGTGTCAATAAGCCCTGCTTTTACACTAACACTCCTGCTGAGAGGCTAATTTGATTACCAGTCTTGCCCTTGTCATTAGGAACACATGAGAATTTGCGCAGTGCTGTTTCACAGTGGATTCTCACTGGTTTTCCCCAAGACTGGTACGATACATTTTATTCAGTTTCATACCACAGGTATCCAGCTCTTGCAAGAGGGATCAATTGGTTTATACTAGTGCAAGGAAACTATTATTATGATGGTGGGTTATCAAACACAGTAGCTGGCTACCTCAGACATAAGACGCCCATTACGTACCTGTGTATCACCTATATGGGCTTGGAATCTGTATATAAATTGAAATAATTATTCATAGCCCAGATAGCATCATATTATTGTTTCAGCGTTGAAGTATAGTTAAATGCATTGAATTATGGTCAGTGTTAAATTATCAGCATTGAAACTGAATTGATTTTTGGTCATTTTTTCAATATTGAAAAAATAATGGTGGCGAAACCTTGATATAAAGTGACTTTTTCAACATTGAAAATAAGATGCTGAGTTAACATCAATATTATTGAAAATAAAAATGGAAAAATGAATTTATGGGGGGGCGGCATGGTGGTGCAGTGGTTAGCACTGTTGCCTCACACCTCTGGGACCCAGGTTCGAGTCTCCGCCTGGGTCACATGTGTGTGGAGTTTGCATGTTCTCCCCATGTCGTCGTGGGGTTTCCTCCGGGTACTCCGGTTTCCCCCCACAGTCCAAAAACATGCTGAGGCTAATTGGAGTTGCTAAATTGCCCATAGGTGTGCTTGTGTGAGTGAATGGTGTATGAGTGTGCCCTGCGATGGGCTGGCCCCCCATCCTGGGTTGTTCCCTGCCTCGTGCCCATTGCTTCCGGGATGGGCTCCGGACCCCCTGCGACCCAGTAGGATAAGCGGTTTGGAAAATGGATGGATGGATGTTACAGGTAAGGCGTGTGTCATGCCCGGCTCGTCCGCTCCTCGTGTGTGCCACGCCCCCTGATTACCCACATGTATTTCCCTGATCGTCTCCAGCTTTGTCTAGTTACTTTGATTAGTCCTGTGTATTAAGTCCTGGTCTCCCCGGTTTCCCTTGTCCGTCATTGATGTTTGTAGGTGTGCTATGTTTTCCAGTCCTCGTTTGCCCATTAAATCCCTGGTTTTGCCCCGACTTCACCTGTCTGCCTGCCCGCACGATCGCCGCTTCGCCCGACCGCGATCGTGACAGCGTGACTTTTATAGAAGACAGTGCTGCTGCAGGAAGAAGAATACATAAGTAAAGGGGGGATGTTGCGTTCAGTTAGTAATTGTTCTGTTTTCCATATTACTGTATGTCACAAGAGGGTGCTGTAAGGCTGTTTGATTCGACTTCAATTCCTATTCCAAGAGTCAAGAATGGATAGTTGATCCCAGGCAGCAGTTTTCCAGATTATCAACTTCAAAAACTAAAAAATATGATAGGAAAAAAGTCTTTGTAAAATTAAGAAGTATATAATACTATGAATGACAAGGGGTCTTAATACTTTTCATTTAATTTTATTAACTCAATCTTTTGCTGGCAAGTATACCTTTTAAATTATATACATAACAGTACAACTGCATTATTTGTGTTTTGTATGCACACTTCATACAAAGCAAAAGGTTACGGCGGCTACTTCATTAATAGTATTTCTTATTGATACTTTACAATTCCGTTCTATTGCCCAACTCCCAAAGGATCATACATTTTTATTAAAACATAGTAGTCTATGGAAATGTCAATACTAATCATACATTTCAGTGACATAACTAAATAGACATATGTTGACACACAGACACAGATAAAAACAATTAAACTCCCTCTATGTGAAAATGACATGTGACACACGTCCTCAATGTTAAAATCCATGAGTGTAAAAAATGACCATCGTTGCTAATGTTATATCTCAGGTCTCAGATTACTTCTTTAAGTGTCAATTAAACTGAAAAAAAATCACAGAAAAAGGCAAGCTTATTTGCCGACATTTAGTAACCGACAAGCTGATTAAGGAGGACTAAACCTGTACCTGGCTTTCCTGTCAGCTCCTTGGGGATGGCTAATCTTCAAATTTTATTACAAATACTACAACTTTATTTTGTGCCTTGCTTAAAGTAAAATATCTCCAGACTACTAAATACCGCGTTAATGGTGACATTTTTAAACTGATTCGCTTCTTTCGCCTCACTCTCCTCTATGTGACGGGTGGGCGTGGTTGATCTAGCCGGCTCCCGATTGGCGGGTATTCGGTAGCTCCTGTGTCATGTGACTGGTAGTAGTGTAGGCAGCACCGCCATAGATTTGAAACCCTGTGTGCCTCCTTGGGCGATACGCGATGTTGGCATGGTAATTGTGAAATAGAGGATTCATAGATATGACTTAGTGAACCGACTATTTTCGAAACTGCAACAACATGAGGAATGTTAAAACTAGAAAACAGGGAACCACATTTCACAGGTAAAAAAATCTGCGGTACGGTCAAATAAGATACATAACATGTTTACTTGCCTGTGACACTGACGGGATACTAGCATTAGTTTTTGTTGAGAATACTATGAGCAATACTACATAAATTTGGGGGGGGGCAGTAGTGGTGGGCTTGTTTATTTATTCTACATAATTGTAAGATATAAATGCGTTAATTAGTAAAGAAGTTATGGCTAAAAGATCTTTCCATCTACATCTGTTGCTTGTTTATGTCTAATTATCGCTCCAAGATGGTGGCGCTGCTGACTCGTTGTGGAAAAGCGAGATGAGGCATCTAGGCTTTCAAATTCATGAGCACCACCATGTACTTCGTTTAAATGGGAGGTTCACCCCAAAACTATAAAAAGATATTTTAGAGGGGCCTTAATGCTATCTATTCATCAAAGTTCTGCTGGGAGTTGTTCAGGTTTGGAAATATCAGCCGTAGAAATGTCGGGCTTCTATCGAAGTACACTACTCGTATCACTGCGCATTAGACACAAGCGCGAGCTGTGTGTGGAGTTGGGTAGAAGGAAATAGTTCGTATATTAAACTGCTCGCGACGAAGTCTGTGGATTTTCTTAACCTGTTCCTGATTTCTGGTAAGGGATATTGCTGTTGAATTTTTCAAATACGATGTTCTGGCGCTTTAAGTAGTGAAAGCAAAATTGAATCTTATTATATTGCTTATTCATTAATAAGTACCTATAACATGTATACTGCCCAATGTTTTGATTTAATAAATATTTAAAATTAATAAATATTTCAAAAATACTTCAATATTTAAAATGGTTCATGATTTTCAGGAGCGGTACAGTGGTTAGCATTTCTTTGGGTCCCAGGTTCGAGTCTCCGCATGGGTCACATGTGTGCGGAGTTTGCATGTTCTCCCCATGTCGTCATGAGGTTTCCTCTGGGTACTTTGGTTTCCCCCCACATTCCAAAGACATGCTGAGGCTAATTGGACTTGCTAAATTGCCCGTAGGAGAGCATGTGTGAGTGAATGGTGTGTGAGTGTGCCCTGCGATGGGCTGGCCCCCCATCCTGGGTTGATTGATGGATGATTTTCAGGTCACACTGCCCCCTCAGAGCCCACCAATCAGTGACTGTCTCATAGTGTGATGTAATACACAATGTCCGCACCACCCACTTTTCAGTGAGCAGTAAAAAGACACCAGCTTGTCTCAGCGGACAGCGGCTCTTATCAGATAAGGGGAAAAGGACGAGATATCAAAAGTAAAAATAAATATATCACATTTGGTTAACATCAAATGAAAACAGCCCTGCAATAATATATTGGATTCTAGGATATCACCTATCAAAAGGGTGAATCTATTCTAGCAGACCATAAAAATCCAATTATGAACAGTGAAAATGGGCATAATAGGTCCCTATAAACGACAGGTTTCTGTCCATGGTGCTGAAAACCAGGATTGGCAGAATTCACATTACAGCGATTCCCCACTATATCGCGGATTTTCCTCCGACGCCTCACAATTCTCTGCGTATCCCGTACATTGTTTGTGGTCCGATTGTTTTCGTTTTGTTCTAAGCCCTACGATGGAAGACGTTGACCATTCAGGAGAAGGTAAAACTTCTGGATGTGCTTCGGGAAGGAAAGCGTTATGCGGACGGCGTTCGCCATTATGGTTTGAATGAATCAACAGTACGCTACATGAAGAAGGATGAAAAGAATGTGTAAGAGCCATATATGTTTTTATTTTTATATATTCCATTACATATATAGAGAGAAAGTTGTGTGTGTGTATACATATTAAAAATTATTATTTTATTATTATTAGCCATTTTAAAATGCCAAAATTAGGCATTTTGTTTTTTATATGTCTGTCTCTCAAAATACTGCTAAAAAATATATTGTTAGGTGAGAATACATTTTATTATTACAGCTCACCTAACAAACTTCATAGCCTAGCCTAGCATACCTTAAACATGCTTGGAACACTTGCATTAGCCTACAGTTGGACAAAACTCGGGGTAAGTTGTCATTTTTTTGTAGGTTAGTTTGGTTTTTAAATTGGACCCCTCATGGTCTGGGTGAAGTTATGCTGGTCTTCGCCATCTGTGCACCCGGTTCGATTACTGACCTTCCCACATGTTCTCCCAAGGAACCTGGCAGATGTGGACAAGGACGGCCAGCTGACAGGGGAGGAGTTCATCCTGGCTATGCACCTGGTGGACATGGCGAAGGCCGGACAGCCGCTGCCCCTCACGCTTCCCGGGGACCTGGTGCCCCCCTCCGTCAGGTAGACAGCCGCCGCCGGTGGCCAATCGGTGAACCCGGCAGAGCAGTAAATAGAGCTCTGGAAAAAAATTGAGACCACTCTATACTGGAAAAAAAATCTGCTTGTTTAAAGCTGGTTTTGCTGGCAGAAAGGTACGCTGAGCGTCAGGTTGCTTCCAGGTTCTAAGTACGCAAGTGTACAAGAATATGGTGAAACGGGAGACACTGAGAAAGGCCAGAAAGCAGCCAGGTAAAGGGTGGAAACGACTTCCCAATGCTTGAGATGCCCGTTCACTTATCCGACAGTGCCTCATGAATCATGACCTCAAGTGACCTGTACTTGGTGGAAACGTTAAGTGCAGGTGTGAGGTGCACTGCTAGGACAGTTCATAACAGGCTCATAGAAGCAGGGCTGAAGTCCCATAAAGCAAGGAAGAAGCCCTTCATTAATGAGAAGCAGGAAAGAACCAGGCTGCAGTTTGCAAAAGAAAAAAAAACATTATTCACAGATCCATACCCATAAAGGAGAACTGAGTGAAACAAAAATTGGTGCTATGGTCTCTAACTTTTTTCCATAGTTATATGTAATGAATGGGGAAAGGCGGGGGGGTTGAATATGCTGTGTCAGGCTGGACATTGACCCATCTGGAATCACAGAAAGGGAGAGTGTCCCCATACACTGAGATACTTCGACTGAGCCCAGCTAAGGGACTCCTGATGAGTGAGCACGGGAAGCTGTATGGTGGTTGTTCCTGTGTAGCCTGACTCAGAGTCTCAGGTTCTAGCACCTTCTACCTACACGGAGGCATGTTGTATTTTGCAGAACGGGGAAGCAGGGGGAATTGCTTCCTTTGAATCGCACCATCGTCCCTGAAGAAATTCAAGTTGAACCACCCCAGAAGACAAAGAGTAATGGTAGCATTAGTAGAACGGACAGACGGATTTACACACACACACACACACACACACACACACACAAAGACAGGCACCTTCAGCTAGTGAATGTTTTTGGTGACACAAGTGTGTATTAGTGATGTGCCGTTCTTAGTATCTTTACAAAGAATCACCTGATTCACATTGAATTGCAGGAGGTCAAAGGTCACTGCCCCTATTGCCATGGTTACCACGTGTGCGTGTGCATGGCCCTCCTTGCAGTTTCGTTCGAGGACAAGCTAAAGGAGAACTTCCAGCGGGGAAACGCTGAGCTGGAGAGGCGGCGGCAGGTCTTACAGGAGCAGGAGCGGCGCGAGCAAGAGAGGCGGGCCCAGAAGGCCCGGGAGGAGCAGGAGCGGCGTGAGCAGGAGGCGCGGGAGCAGGAGAGGAGGCGGCAACAGGAGCAGGAGCGGCGGCTGGAGAGGCAACGCGAGCTGGAATGGCAGAAGGAGGAAGAGCGCTTAAAGGAGCTGGAACGCAAGGAGGTCAGTCTTTCTAGTATGGAATGCTAGCATTGTACTTGGGGTTAGGCAGTCGCTCTTTGGTCATTGGTCCAGTCCCAGCCCATTTGGGTTTAGCAAATTAATGTTGTTGGCGATTCACCAGCACTGTTGCCTCATACCTTTCAGAGCTGGGGGTTGGAATCCCACCTCCACTCTTTGAGAGTTTCCATGTTCTCCCAGTGTTGTGTGGCCTTCCTCCAAAAACATGCCCTTAGGTGGTCTGGTGCCTTTAAATTCTCTGCAGTGCGAGGTTCTAGTGTAAGTGCATGTTTTGTGCCCTGCGATGGGCTGACATCCCGTCCAGGGTGTACCCCCCCAGCCTGGTGCCCTGTGCTGTCCTGGATAGACTCCAGGCCCCCCTGTGATAATTGGCTGGAAGTTAATAAAACTTCATTATTGTAACCCTGTGTTGGGCAAATACAGCATTATAACTAATTAAACTAGTTTACTGGTGAAACTCCGTTTATGTACATCTCTGAATGGCTGGGAAGGTTTGACAGCATGTATTTGGTTATTGGTTTAGCTTGTGTGTGAACGTGTGCGACCTGTGATTAGCGCGTGTGTGTGTGTGTGTGTGTGTGTGTGTGTGTGTGTTTGGTCGTGATCATGTGTGTGTCCCTGCAGGCTGCTAAGCAGGAGCTGGAGCGTCAGAGGAAGATGGAGTGGGAGTGGAGGAGGCGACAGGAGCTGCTGAATCAGAGGAACCAAGAACAAGAGGACATCATCAAGCTTAAGGCCAAGAAGAGGAGCTTGGAGCTGGAGCTGGAGGCTGTGGTGAGGACCAGGCCGTCCTGCACCTGTTTGCCCCGACCGACTGCATTCCCCTTCAGGAACGAGGAACAGCCAGCTGTTGAAATCGCACTATCAGAGACGCACGTTTTCCTTTCAGATGTCAATGGTACACATGCTTGTGTCCACAGCGACAATATTCCCGCCCTCAGGACTCATAAGACCACTGTTTAATTTCAGAGAGACAAGCACAAGCAGATCTCTGACCGACTCAGGGACGTCCAGAGCAAGAGGAGCATCCAGAAGGGAGAGCTGGAACTGATCAGTCAGAAGCAGGACAGCTGCCTGCTGGAGGTCAACGCCCTGCAGCGGCAGCTTGAGGTCTGCGGCCTTCCTCCGCTGCCGTCCAAGATCCCAGCAGCTATGGGACGAGCACCAGCTGCAACACTGATAAATAGATTCAACACGGTTCTTTTTCCATGTGATCTGGCGTTATGTCTGCTGTGCGTTATACAACAGCTGTGCCACTCCTGTCTGATTAGCAGTCTTCAGATTTTGGCAACCAAGGGAGAGACTGTTCTTCACACCTTTCCTGGAGAATGTGCAGTTTTTTTGGGGGGGAATTTACTATAAAAGCAATAGATAGATAGGGTGAAGTTTCCAGGGAGGGTTTATTTCAGGATTCTCCAGCTTTCTGAGGGAGTTTGGCCTGTTTTTGTGCAGGAGGGGCAGAGGAAACATTCTCAGCTGATTGTGGAGCAGCAGAGATGCAAGGAGATCCTATGCAACATGGGGCTGAACAGTAGGTCTGGTGAGTCTGATCTCCCTGCTTCTCCCTGCGTTACCTGGCGCCCCACCCCCCTGCAGTCATTCTTGAAGTACTTAAATGTCATGGTGGCACATGGGTGGTACATGCTTCTTGTGCTTCTAAAATGTAGGTGTACACTACCAGACAAAAGTTTGGATGCACCCACTTGTAATACATCTATCTGTATTTTAGCTACATTATTCACCTTAGAGTAAAAGGCTTGGAGGCAGTCGACAGTTTTGCTTCGATGACAGCAATGCAGAATCTTGGCGTTCTTTCAGCCAGCTTTCAGATGTAACCCCCCCTGGAAGGCTTTTCCAGCAGTACAGGAGTTTCCAGAAGTTCTGGGCACAAGTCGGCTACCAACTCATCTCGGCTCTGTAGGGTTTGGGTGGAGTGGGGGATTGTGGGGGCCAGGTTATCTGTCACAGCCCTCCCTCTCACATGTCAACAAGAAAATACTTACCATATAACCTCGAGGTGCACTTAGGGTTGTTAATGTAAGGGCCCCCTGCTGATACAGCGCGTTGCTGCACCCTCCACACGAACCACCTCAGTGATGAGAACCTGAGTGTAGTCGTGCAGCGGGTGACACCTCAGCATCACACTAGTCCGAATGGAATGGAACAGTGTACATTTTTTTCCGGTGGCTGGAGTGCCAACCCTGCCACCAACCCCCTTGCAGTTTTCCCTGCAAGTTGGAGGACTTCCTTGCAGGGCTTAGATGTAGATTGTCAGTCCCAGGATGAAGCAATTGCAGGTGAAGGGTCTTGCTTAGAGGTAGTGTTTCTGTATACAGGTCCGACACTTTCCTCCGTAAAGAGGGGCGTGACTGAGAAGGACATCGTCTGTCGGAAACTCAAGGAGCAGCTGGATGTGCTGGAGAAGAATACCGTGGCAAAACTGTCGGAGATGGACCAGTACAACGTGGACATCAAGGTGAGGAGGCATTACTGGTGGTAGAAAGGCATCAATGTTGTGGCTTGCCTCTAGTTAGCCCAGTGTGCTGTACAGGGGCCAGTAGCATTTGTAAATAGAATAAAGTGGAGAAGTGAAGCCTCAAAATTGGCAGGAGGTGGGACTTATCGATTGCCCAGTTTACTAAACTAACTAGTGATGGACAAAAATGATGCCCCATGAGCCATTTGCTGTATTTGCTGATTTGATTGCATTCAATTCATAATTGGGCTCAAAGCGCTGCCCCACAGCGCTGCCCCAAAGCGCTGCCCCAAAGCGCTGCCCCACAGCGCTGCCCCACAGCGCTGCCCCACAGCGCTGCCCCACAGCGCTGCCCCAAAGCATGCCAAGAGCACCATCTAGTGGGCTCAAAAAATACAACAAATGGTTCTTGAGGCAAAAACTCAAGAACATTAAATGTTTTGATTTAATAAATATTTAAAATTAATAAATATTTCAAAAATACTTCAATATTTAAAATGGTTCATGATTTTCAGGAGCGGTACAGTGGTTAGCATTTCTTTGGGTCCCAGGTTCGAGTCTCCGCATGGGTCACATGTGTGCGGAGTTTGCATGTTCTCCCCATGTCGTCGTGAGGTTTCCTCTGGGTACTTTGGTTTCCCCCCACATTCCAAAGACATGCTGAGGCTAATTGGACTTGCTAAATTGCCCGTAGGAGAGCATGTGCGAGTGAATGGTGTGTGAGTGTGCCCTGCGATGGGCTGGCCCCCCATCCTGGGTTGATTGATGGATGATTTTCAGGTCACACTGCCCCCTCAGAGCCCACCAATCAGTGACTGTCTCATAGTGTGATGTAATACACAATGTCCGCACCACCCACTTTTCAGTGAGCAGTAAAAACACACCAGCTTGTCTCAGCGGACAGCGGCTCTTATCAGATAAGGGGAAAAGGACGAGATATCAAAAGTAAAAATAAATATATCACATTTGGTTAACATCAAATGAAAACAGCCCTGCAATAATATATTGGATTCTAGGATATCACCTATCAAAAGGGTGAATCTATTCTAGCAGACCATAAAAATCCAATTATGAACAGTGAAAATGGGCATAATAGGTCCCTATAAACGACAGGTTTCTGTCCATGGTGCTGAAAACCAGGATTGGCAGAATTCACATTACAGCGATTCCCCACTATATCGCGGATTTTCCTCCGACGCCTCACAATTCTCTGCGTATCCCGTACATTGTTTGTGGTCCGATTGTTTTCGTTTTGTTCTAAGCCCTACGATGGAAGACGTTGACCATTCAGGAGAAGGTAAAACTTCTGGATGTGCTTCGGGAAGGAAAGCGTTATGCGGACGGCGTTCGCCATTATGGTTTGAATGAATCAACAGTACGCTACATGAAGAAGGATGAAAAGAATGTGTAAGAGCCATATATGTTTTTATTTTTATATATTCCATTACATATATAGAGAGAAAGTTGTGTGTGTGTATACATATTAAAAATTATTATTTTATTATTATTATTATTATTATTATTATTATTATGTTACTCATATCCTTAGCCCGACATTTAACATAGCCCGATATATGTGTTTTAATGAGTTTACATATGTTTAAAGCATGTGGGAGGGGTATTTTAAGGCTTAAACTTAAAAAAAAAATTATATGATCCTTCTGTATCGTGGATTTTCACCTATCGCTGATGGGTCTGGAACGCATCTACTGCGATAGGCGGAGGATCAAATTTACCTTCATGTGGAGTCTTGGCTTTTCACAATGTTTCATTCCTGCTTATAGCTAAGGTTTTTTTTAGCCGTCGTCACTCTAAGGTTGCCCATTAATGGTTTGGAATTGGGAATGTAAAGCTGTTTTGTTAGCATGTCTGCCTTACAATTCCTTTACTGTAAGTCAAGGCCTGCTGGAACTCAATACTGCTTCATGGCGCTTGTATTTACTCTTTATTTTTTATTACATTATGTTTGAGACTAACCCCTTTATCTACCTCTCCATTCCTCCTGTTGAGCTCCATACAGAACTAGTGGAGAAAAGGGGTGCTTGGAGGGGAGACGATATCTCTGGATGCCCACTTAAGAAATATCTGCGTTACCTTCCAATACACCTTCCAAACTTAAGTGGATTGAACATGGGTGCTGTTGAATTAATAAAAAAAATGCACTGTATTAAAATTATTTTGTTTATATAACATAAAATTGAACTATAACCATGAAATTTAAATCTGTTGAGTTTATATATTGACAAAATAATAATTCAGAATTTTTAACCCTCATTGAACAAAATTAAACCTAATATGGACAAATGGAAAGCATTGAAATTATCCTTATGGGGGGAAGGTTAATGTTACTAAAATGGTTGTGGTGCCTCAAGTTAATTATCTCTCTATGATGCTTCCATTTAATATTCCGGAAAGGATATTTGAACAGTACGAGAGTATAGTAAAAGATTTTTGTTGGGAAAGAATAAACCTAGGATTAAAATTACTTCGCCCAGAGACAAGGGAGGTCTAGGATTGCCAGATGTTAGATTATATAGCATGTCATTTGAAATAGCCAAACTCTACTATCACTGGAAGAATGTGAATTCTGATGTGGACTGGATAGCTATCGAGAGCAATTTGGCTTCACTATTTCAACCTCTGCACATTCTGTCACAATGGGGGGACAATATAAGAAACACAAACCCGATAATATCTTTTTCGAGAAATATATGGATCAAAATACATAAGAAGCTTAAAGTATCACATGACATGCAGCCATATTCCTCAATTTGGCACAATCCTCAAATACAAATAGTAAAAAGTATGGAAACAATGGCAACCCAAAGGGGTGAAAACTCTCTGGGATTTATTCGTAAATGGGATGTTTATGTCATAATCAGACTTAAAGAGTAAGTATGATGTAGGAGGAGGAGGGAGTTTTTGGAAGTTTTTGCAACTGAGGCATTGAGTCACAAGTGTTAAAATGCAGAAGATGAATGGTCAAGAATACTTTCTAGAGTGGGGAAATATTTTAGGGAAGTAAAAGCTAAATTTATTCAGTATAAAATTATACACAGATAGTACTGGACACTAGTTAGACTAAATAGAACTGGACTAATTAATACTGATCAGTGTTGGAATTTTAGAAGGCAGGTGGGGGTTTATTTACACATGCTGTGGCAGTGCTCTCAGGTATATCCATTTTGGGGTAGAGTTCTTGGTCTCCTGGACAAATGGCTAGGCTTTACTTTACCCCGCAAACCCGACTCTCTCTGCTAGGAGATAGAGTGGAATTGCCAAAGGTGAATAATAAACAGTTTAAGGCTGTGATGGTGGGACTCAACTGCCATGAGGGTAATATTAAGGCATTTGAAATCCTCAACAATCCCCAATATAAAGGAATGGACCGATGAGATGATTAAGGCAGTCTTTCTCATGATGGTGGGTAAATCTGGGGTGGCTCTTGTGGTTCTCATATGAGGTCTTTGGTGCACATTAAGTGAGGCAGATACAGGCCACCCATTGTGTACCTCTGTGCCATTTAAATGGGCTTGCAATCTGAAGAGGTGTGAGGTCACAGTGATTTAACACTGGTCCACTTTTTCTTATGGCCTTGAGCCAGGTCATGACAATATCTTGTGTAGCACTAATGACGCATCTGCTCATGTTATCTCATAACTTGAAGCTGTTTGTGCAGCACAACCCACACGGCACCAACAAGACATTGAGAACAATCCCAGCAGCCCTCGGCTCTCTTACCCAATGCTAGGGGTAAGGGGACCAAACTTCTTTAAATTTCGCTTTCACAGTGGCTTTTGAAAAAATTAAGCAAATCACGCAATGCTATTGAAATTATTAAAACATAGAGATTAACAGTCAAATATGTTTTGTGATTTTAAATGATGAAGTAATATATTGGATATAACATGAATGTATTTCTTATTTCTTTTTTTTTGGGTTTTCTGTGGTGAGAAATGAAAGCTACAGGCATGTAAATATTGCTTCCTGTAGTAACTTGTAAAATGTTCCTCATTGTTAACAATCACATTACATGTGAAGGTGTCAGTCAGTGGAAACACATAGTGAGGCACGCTGGCCAGCCATTGTATTCGTTCAGGACCAGCCCATCAAGTAAAGGTTTCAGCACCACGGACAGTGACCTGTGTTAAACTGACCTCAGGTTCCTACATTGGCTCTATGGAATTTTCTGTAAATAATTAAATGCCACTGGCCCCCTACATGCGGAAATGTTTCCCCCTCCCCCAGACTTCTTCAGAGAGCTTTGGAGGACATTGTCTGCACGCTACCAGAGGCAACTAAGAATGTGCTTGAGTTGGGAGGAGGCAGTAGTCCCCATTTTTCCCTCCTGCTGTAGAGGGTCATCGGGAGGAGGTGGGTTTGCTGCTCTCTTTCGTGTCTCTTCAGCAGGTGGCTCTTAGAGATTTGTCTAAGAAAGGTCTGTACCAGGCTTGTGTTAAAGTGCTGCATTTTCGGGCACTGAGTGGACTGGCGGATTCTAGGTGGTCAGGTTTGTTGAGGCCTGGATCTTCCCCGCGGGGATGTTGGAGGTCCCTGTACAAGCCCCCCATTGAGAAGCACACGGTGGATCTTCAGTGGCAGATTGTGCACGGGGCAGTGGCCACAAACAGCTGATGCACATTGATTCCACAGGGTGGGAATTGGTTTTCTTAGCTAATCTGTTTCTTTAAAACAAAGAAATGGATTGTTTACTTGTGTCTTTTATTCTACATCATAGATAATGCGAACCTTCATATAAGTAAGAGGTAATATTTTGCTCAGTATCAGTTCAAGTTCAAATACTTCAGGTTTTTTATTTGGCAAAACAAATAAAATTGTTCAGATACTTCAGGTTTTTTATTTGACAAAACACATAAAATTGTCATGCAAAGTCATTGATTTATTTTTAAAACTATTGCACTGTGATACATTTAACATCATATTTTCAGTTCTGCCAAATCTCATATTGACATCTTAGTGGTTTTCCAACGGCTTGTGGTGTCACATGGTGGTCGAAAATGATATTACAGGCTTTTGTTGAAATTACCTTAAAATTCATCTGGAATGTATTGATTTATGCCATAATTAATGATGCAAATTAACACAGATGGGGCCATTTTGACCCCATTTTGATGTTTTTGAAGAGGTAGACGGTCCAGTTGGCTGTATTAGTCAGTCTGCTAAGAAACATGGCGCCAACAAGCCCATGGCCCCTTTTCATGTAAAACTTCGTACAGGAGGCTGTTTGTGCAGATTAGTGCCTTTGTTAGCCTCGGCTCCTGTAAATCATATAAGCACACCCACCACACCCCCAGGAGCATTCCGCGTGCCCCCACCGGCCAACCTGCTTGTCCCCCCCAACCCACAGACCGTCTGTAGTTCTGAAATTTATCCACATGGCTGCTGACCAAGTCTAAGGTAAAATTTCATAAATGAAATTTTCAGTAAAATACATTTTTTTCCTCTAATCTGGGAGACAGTGCAGAATTATTGGAGTCGGTCCTAACTCTGTCAGGCACCTAGGACTCGTATCTCCCTCTGAGAATCTCTTCTAATGCGCTCAGCAGCAGAAATTCTCCATCCTAGATGAGCCTGCAAAGTTCTGTAGAAGTTAAATACAAATAAAGGATGAGACAATTTACTTAAAGCATGATACAGTTCATATTGCTCTTCAGGCTTCGTGATAAAATATTAAAATTATGGAGTACAAAGTTGTACAACCCAAATAATACGGATTATTTTCCATCTTAACCCATATTCTAAGCATATTGATTTCTCTTGTAAATTTTACTTTTACAGCAGTATGATTTAAGACACTAACAGCAATTCATTTTTCAACCAGTAATTGTTAATGTGATAGCCTCTGGATCTCCAGCAGAAGGGCTCCTTTCCTCAGCCGGATGTCCTCAAGTTCAGAGTGCTTCTCTGGACTCAGGTCCATGGAGACTGCAGCAGACAGGAAAAGGAGATCGTCAGCGGGTGTGGAGCTCAGCAGGTTGGCCATCTCTGCCAGTTTGGTTGTTGGTTCAACTCCCATGGCAGAGTAATCGTAACATTGTTAAGCCCTTGAGCAAGTCCCTTAGACCCAAGTGCTCTGACCCCAAACTCTCCTCACTTCGGACAAAAGCATATGCTGAATATATGTAATCCCAAAGGGCAGTTACAGAAGACCCCAGGACCGGAGTAACATGGGAAGCAATTACTGATGCCTGGAAGCTTTGGGGCATGCAAATAAACTGCATCCAAAGGCAAATGGCTAATAAAGAATGCTCTGAATGCCAGGCATTCGTCCAGCAGTGAGATCGTAGAGATAATGAATAAAGATAGAAAGTGTGAATAAAGATAAAACATTTTGATTGTATTTGCGAAGCGATGCTGGATGCGCTGAGCTCGCCGGGAAGGTCATGTGGTCCGCATTCCCTCCCCATGCACACGTGATCAGCTCAATCACACCGAAATTGTCGGTTTGCTGCCCTTCAGGGAAACAATCTAAAGGGTGTTACGGGAAAAGTAATCGATGCAAGAGCCAATGATGTTCTCCTGGTGCCTACCCGTGTTTATGTTATCGTTACTGACACAAACAATGATGAACGATAATAAGCATTTATAAGCCATGATGACCGCACCATTAACGTGGAGTTGCACTAACGTCTGTTTTTATAGCTAACCAACAAGTCAACGTCTCACCCTGGTAATGCAACAGCGCCGTTTAAACAATACGTTTACACCGATCAGTGGCCTGTACTACGAATCAGGGTTACTGGCTTATCGGGGTAACTTGACGGATTTAAGGTACCACAGTTTAAATGAATTTCATATTTGTTCATCGGGATGCCTGAATCGGTGCTAATCAGTACTATGATGCCAGTTATGCAATGTAGTTTTGATAAAAACTTTTCTGTCATTTAACATAAGAGGAAAAAAATAATTATACTGTAGTAAAATGGTTTAAAACTGTGACAAATTTTGCCTTTTTTTTACAGTGTATACTTCCAGTCACAAGGTAGCAGATACGGATTTCTGAAATAGCAAAGATAAAGGTCAATGATTAATATCCCTCATCTCTTTTAAAACGATAGGTAAGATGCTGTTTTGATATCCTGTCTAGGGTTGGAGTGTAACAGTATTCACGGGAAAGGGGAATGGGATAAAGGGACAAACAGGGTGAGGGCAAGAAGGGAACACCAGTGGACAAAGGGATATTTTTTGTATTTTCATTTTTTTTCCATGTATAATACTGACACTGAACAAATAACCCAGTGCAAAAGACTTTGGGACTGACCACAGCCAAAATAACAAACAAAATCCCCAACTATCAAGTGCGACCCACAGCTAATCTCACCTAAGTGCAAAAGAAAAGGAAACCAAAAGACAAACACTCCACCTCACTCCCTAACCAAATAAACAGAGTCCAACACACACTTGCAAAACAAAATAGCAGTCACTCCCTATGCAGCAATACAATCACACATACATAACTTACACACAAGTCAAAGCAACAAGGGGGCTAGTGAAGACGTAAACCAAAGAAAACCAAGCGGGGAGACAGCAAGCCAAACTGAGGTCGCGGGGGGGACCGGAGCCTGTCCTTGGAACAACAGGCGTAGGCAGGAACCAACCCTGGGCAGGAGTCAACACTCTGCAGGGCGCAAACACTCACAACTCAGATTTGCCAATTAACCTACCCTGCGCACTTTTGGACTGTGGGAGGAAACCGGAGCCCCTGCTGGAAGTCTTTCCCCATTCACCAGATTATATTGCCAGAAGACTGAAAATTAGATATCAAATACTAGAGTGACATAAAAACAAAAAACAAGTTTGCTTGTAATGAGACGCAAAACAGAAGATTATCTCTTTTTATATTTTGAGAAAACATTTTAACATTTATCCAATTGCAACAATTTTCTAGGAGAAGGGGTGTGTTTTTTGACACAAGTGCCAATATTTTTGGCCATGACTGTAATAGTTATTTGTGATTTGTAATAATTATTTAATTTTATCGATCCATCTACTTACCTACACTAAAAAATGTACTGTTGGATGTAATTAATTTTAAGACTAGTGGTTACATGAAATTACTTTCTAAGAACATTTTATTTTGTAATTCAAATTTTTCTTATTTTTCAAACCAAAAAGTTACAGCACTCTTCAGCCATTCACATTTATCCAAGCGTCGACCCGGGACTCGGTGGGCTGCTGTCTGCCAAAGTGTGCTGTCAAGAACAAAGCAAATTGTTGTTAGGAAGACTATGTAGATAGGATTGCTTATCAGTAAAGTGCTTTAAAAATTAGTGCTTGGGTTTTTGTACGAGAAGCTGTAATTTCCAGCTCCACTAATGTCCACGCGTTGTTGTGGAGATGCTTAAGATGTTTTATTTTAAATAACACATTAGCCGAAAAGAGTTTCATTGCTTAAAAACGATGAGGTTAAAGAGGCTTATTTTAAATAAAAGATCAGCATGTGTTGTCATACATCTTTTCAAGTTCTGGTTATACCTTTTGATTAACCATACGTAGATAAATTTAGCTAATTGTAGCTAAGCAATCCGGGGGGGGGGGGGGGGGGGGTTAGAGATCGACTTTTATTTAAATTAGAAATAGATTATTTTACACTATTTACAAATAAGCATATAAAATATAGAATTGGTGTGCATTCTGCCAGAATGGCGGCATGCTTCTCACAATCCAGGCCAACGGTTCGCCTCACGACAACAATTTCCCCTGGTAGCCATTTGACAGCAGCTTCACGCAACGAGCTGGCTCAATAAAGGAAATGCTGTGTGGATCTACGCGCGTGCGCCACACGAGAGTGAGAGCATGCATTCGTTTAAACAAGAATTAACCGCGTTATTTCCTGATTATTGCTATCGAAAATGCTCAGAGCGCTTTACTTTATTATTCACATTGACAGAAATGTGCTTCATTACTTAAAAACATTACGGTTATAGGGGTTTTATTTGCTAAAACAGGCGCTCCGCCGGCGTAGCCATTTTTAAAGGGGCGTCGGCGTGGGTGCGCATGCGCCAAACGCCGGACTAGCGATCGTCCATTCCGACCCGCGTTGTTCAAACAGGGCAGTCGCATGTGTCGGAGCTCCAGGATCGTTTCGTCCTATTTCTTCTAAAAGTTTGCCGCTTACATGCTTTCTCAAACCTGGTAAATATAACTAAAGTCTTTCGTGTTGGTTAAATGTAATGAGTGATCGCTTCTTTTAAAACGACGGGCTTGTTTGTTGTTTTCGCTTGTTTAAATTTGCTGTTCTGCTGCTTCTTTCGGGCATGTTTGTTTAAATTCACACTGCTTTTCTTTTAAAATAACACTAAGGGTTTTCTTCTTTAACACACTTGGTGCTTTCTTCTTTTAAAACATTTGGGCGCTTTCTTTTAAAATACGCCGCGGCGCTTACTAACAACACAGGGCCGGACGGACGCCCCCTCTGAACGTGTATGCGCTAGCTTGCCATTATCCTGTTCTATGTTTTATTATTATTATTTACCTTAAAAACGTAATTTAAAAAGCACATTAATTAAATACATGGGTTTATTCTATTAAAGTTTAATCTCCCAAACCCCCCTATCTGCAACACGTGGCATAAGCATGTATTGATACCATATATGGGCATAAACCCTCGACCAATCAGCATCAAGGATAAGCCACTTCCTCTTATGACGTCAGAAGCGGAGAATTAAGCTCCGCCCAAGGTACCACATAATATTTTTTCACATAAATATATAAAATGTACATATACAGGGGAGAGGGAAAGCCCCCCCCCCCAATCAGGATTACATTTAGTTATATTCTAGCCAGAGAGAAAATGTATAATACTATATTTTTCGTGTTTAATCAGCTCACTGAACACAGGCATTTATTTTTGTCAAACATACAGTACTGTGCAAAAGTCTTAGGCAGTCCAAAGAAATGTTTAAAGCTGTTTATCTGGGTAGCAAGTGTACTTTGGCTTAGAACAAAAAATACAATTTAACATTAG
This sequence comes from Brienomyrus brachyistius, assembly GCF_023856365.1. Classification (NCBI taxonomy): domain Eukaryota; kingdom Metazoa; phylum Chordata; class Actinopteri; order Osteoglossiformes; family Mormyridae; genus Brienomyrus; species Brienomyrus brachyistius. The sequence goes on along the minus strand of NW_026042536.1, from coordinate 90,648 downwards.
AACGTGTGCAAATTAAGAGTAACACAATAAAAACTAGTAATAATTTCTTCTGTGTTCTAAAAAGTTACTGATATCTAGTTGGATGGCTAGATGAACACCACATCAGTTCCCAAACTTCTCCTCAGGGGCACCTCAGCCGTTCCATGATTTTGCTAAATTTCACCAACAGCTCAATTAAATTATTAAATATATTGGTTAAAAAAGTCAGTGCGAGATTGACTAGCTGTATGAGGTCTGCTAGTGGCCAAGTCAAAAAATACATGGCTGCACTGGACGGTCGCTGCAAATACTAGGATGATTTTAGCAGAGGTTCTGAAATGGCGAAGATGACACACTTTCAGAGTGAAAAGGATTATAAAGGTTAAAAAGCAGAGATTTCACCTTTTTGCCAGGAGAACCAGCAACATGTCACAGTGACACTGAGGAGTCACTATAAACCCAAAACCCTGGATAGAGGGACTGAGTGAATGAGGAGGTGAATCTGTGCAGGGGGGTCAGTCCATCAGAGAAGACTCTGTAGAAGGACAGAGCACCAGCCCCCCAGTCCAGATACACTCCTACTCTGCGGGAGCCTGAGGGCCGTATGGGTATGAGAGTCTCTTTATTATTGTGCCAGACAGAGTAACTGTCAGTATAACAGCACAGAATCCATGACTTGTCATTGTATCCAAGGAGACAGTCCCTCCCTCCTTTCCTCCTGATGACTCCTTTATAAGTCACTCCTATCCAGGCTTCATATCCATCCCACTCAGCCTCCCAGTAACAGCGGCCAGTCAGACTCTCTCTGCACAGAACTTGGGGGCGGCTGTCAAATCTCTCTGGATGATCAGGATATGGCTGCCGCTCTGCCCCCTCTGTCACCTTCCTGTTCCCCCCTGACAGAGACAGGCGTCTGTTTGCTGTGTTGGGGTCCAGTCTGTAGGCAGGAGGAAGAATTATTAATCCCATCAGGCCGCCTGTACTTTCTGTTTCTGTACGATATAAAAACAGCACAGCTTCCCCTAACGAAGCGGGAACTGAAGCTTATGAAACAGCTCAGGAAATGTCGGAGGGAAGCGAGCTAAACTAACAGCTTAATTAGTGAAATTACGGGGAAGTAAAATTACAAAGCAGCGATATTCATCAGACATATTCATCACAAGCATATTTACCACAAAACGGCACCAGAGATCAATACTAAAGTCAGTGTCTTTCCTTCTAACTGCTAATTCCGGCGCGTGCGGCATGAAAATGGCCATCAATAACAGAATATTTAAGTAATATTATTACATATTTAAAGTGACATTTAATAAAAGTTTGGACCTGGATTCTGATACAAAAGCTGTTTCCGGCGCCGGAGTTGCGCTCCATGAGGATTCAGTATTTACAGCGATTGCTAAAGATGGTCTTTAGTCACAGCAAAGCCGGTCTGAATGCATTTCAAATGCATCGGCTTATTTCCATGAAGCATATGTCATACTGTATCTACTGATCCGGGAGAAACGCTGCAGTGTGGAGCGGGGCGGAATAGGTGCCGCGCAAAGCCGGCAAACTAATGATAATACCGTCTACAAACCATCAAAAAAAGCGGATTAAACTACACAGTGAGACGTGCATCATGAAAAACAGAAAGGTTCTCATTACCTCATTAAACAGAAAAATATTGCTCAGAAAAACGGGATTATTATTTTATTAATTCGAAAAAACAGACTTGATTTTTTTCCCAGATGAATGCAATACGCTTCCATAGCGAACCGCTTACCACGCGCGTGACTCTAGATACGGCGCCGCTACCGCGAGGCGTGAGCCCCGCATCTCGCGCACGCGGCCGCTCTAATCTGTTAACATGGGCGCCGAAATGAAATTTGATATTTTCCGCCGCACATGATGCACATCCAGTGTGTCCTGGGCGCTAATTTCTTTTAGCACCGTGGATCAGGAGAACTTTTTAATATTCATGAGTGAAGCCCTACACGATTGGCTGGCTGATTAATATTTATGAGAGGGGCACTACCTCATTGGCCAGTTAACATCGACTTGTGCTGCCTGTTTCTTCTACCTAAAGCAGGGGTGTCCAAATCCAGTCCTGGGGGGCCGGTGCCCTGTGTAGCTCAGCTCTTTCCCTGTTCCACCATAAATAATTCAGCTCAAGAGCTGTGTGGTTATTAGCACAAGGAGATGAATCAGGTGTGTTAAATGAGGGGAAACCCAAAAATGTGCAGGACTCTGGCCCTCCAGGACTGGATTTGGGCTCCCCTGGTTTAAGGCATTCAGTGACCAATCAGTAATATTCTCTCATGAATATTAATGAGTGTTACAGAACCACCCTGTAAAAATGCAAATTCACATTTCGCACATTTGCACGGAAAAGATGGCGGCAGGTGCAGTATTTATCAGAACAGTTTTGGTCACGTTGGAAAAAGGAGTATCTGTCTAACATCGCAACAAGACAGAAATGGCACTCTCCAAGGAGAAACTTGAAGGTTGGAGATGTTGTGATGGAGAAAATGGATGACTTGCCACGCAATGAATGGAGATTAGCACGTGTAATGGACACAACAACTGACAAAGATGGACTTGTAAGAAAGGTAAAGCTTCGTTTTGGAGAAAGGAAGATGGACAAAGGACAATGTTACAGTAAACCTTCTGTAGTGGAACGCCCAGTGCAGAAACTGGTTTTGCTATTGGAGACTGTTTAATTACATTCTGAAGTTTAAGGTTTATTCTGTCATGTAAACTGTGTTTTCATACAATGTAATGTTTACAGGTCAACGGTTACAGGTCATTTCTTCATTAGGAAATCATTATCACTCCGTTTGGTTCCCATTTGAGCTCTAATGATTTGGTGGGAGTTTAAATGACCGTATTAATATTTCGTTTATTCCATTTATTAGTTACAAATGTTATTCCTTGTTTAACTGTATAAGACGAGTGATGCCTTTTATTGTGAAAGAACGGCTTTTATTTTGAAGGAACATAGAACAACAAGCTGCCGTAAACCAGTGTTGCAAACCGCACAGTAGCGGGAAAACTTCATGGAAGTCGAAGCAAGGTGTGTTCCGTGAAAAAGGAATAGTTATATTACGATTCTTTTTTGGTTAATTTCTTAAATACCAGTGATGGTTTTAGCTCCTGGTTGATGAGGAACAAGGTGGGTTTTGAAGGTTGATTTGTAAATGTATATATGTTTAATATTTCTGTTGTAAGGTGTTTTGCCGAGTAAAATGGACTACGTTTTTGCTCACTACAAGGTGCTAAAGAGCACGGATAAATTAAGCGTGTTAAAGGGTTATAATTTACAAGCTGCTTTGTTTTATTTGTCATGTAAGGTCACGGACAATTTGATAATGATTTACTTTAGTTTATTTCGTGATTCAAAGGTGTTTAAAAGCAAGTGTGACGGTGCGTCACGACGTAACGTGGCTGCGTATAGCAGGGCAGTGGAGTTGGCGGGAGAGAGAGGGGGAAAGGAGGTTTTTTTTTGGTTCGTTCGGGTGATGTAGAGTAAGTAGGGAGAATTCCTTAATGTAGTCACACAGGACCAGATTAGTCTGAAGGCAGGTTCGAGCCACGTTGGTGCTCCGGAGAAGGGAAATTGCTGTGTGTTACCAGAACGACAGAGGAGAGCTGCTCCCGGTGCCGCGCAGTGGGAACCGGAGCTTGGAGGAATCGCGGTAGCTTCCCTGCTATACAGAGACGACTCATCAGCTCCAGTACCAAGGACGACGCAGGTGATATTTAATAAAGTTTATTTCGGCGAATGTACATCAGGGTGATCAGCAACTTGGCCAAGAAGTAGAAGACTTCTGCTAACGTGACGGACACTAAGCGGAGTTTTAAAAGATCGCTGCTGCACACCCCATTTTCTGCGCACGCTACCACCTGGCAGGGCAGGCCCGCTATGTTCTAACTGCATGCCCGGATGCCTGATTTCTCTGGCGGTCATTTTTGGAAGTAAATGTACTGAACAGACTTTCGCATGGGAGTGTTGATGTTATCGGACGGATTATTACAATGTGCCGGTGGTATAAAGTGCTAAATGAATAAGGTTCATTTCTGTTATGAGGTTGTTGTGCATGTTTAATATGAATGTGTCCTGTTGTAAGGTTACTACGAACGTGTTATATGAAGGGTAAAAAATATCCCGTCGGAGGTAAACGGGAGTTCTTGCTTGAAGCCTCCACCGTTAGACACTGAGCGCTCAGTAGGGTGACTGGGGCTGGGGTTTCATTAATAGAGGGGAGTCAGGTGGTTGGTGAAACTCAATTTGGTAATTGCAGTCCTTTGTTTTATGTGAGCTTTGGTTCTTTCCATCTAATAATTTAGTTTACAGTTATTAATTTAGTTAATAATTTAGTTGTAATAATAATTACAGAGAATAAACTGCCTATGTGTTCAATTTACCCTATCCTGGTGTACAGTGGTTACCCTGCTTCTATTATTTAGGCTCTCTCCGGAGTAGGGGCGTCTCACCTGCTACTGCTGGGTACTTCGGTCGGGGGGTGGGGGTACGGTGTGGGTACTTAAACATCACGCTATCCCCAACAGTACTACACTCCAGGTTGGCACCGTGACGCTGATAGGGAAGTGCTGGAGCCTTAGCCGATCTGCTCACGTAGTGCATGTAGCAGACTAGGGAGGCGATTGGTGAGGGTACAGGGACCTACATCCTGCTGTACCTTCTCCGTTTGGAGGATTGGGCAGCCTAGACCTCTACTACGCAGGCTGTGGCCCAGTCTGTTACATGTTGTTAAAATGGTTTAATTGAATATACGTGTAAAAGATAATCCATGTAGAAAACGTTAACAAAAGGATATTAGAACTTAAAGGAAAGAATTCATTTATGTTTTGGAATAAGGAAAGGTGTTAAAGGTAACTTGCTGTCTGAGCTACTAATGGTGATTATTTTCTGTACACTTTATAGCTCTTACGGTGAGTTCACAAGGCAAGGTTAAATAAAGGATTGTGAACCATCAGTTTGAGAGACCATCATTTCAACCGGGGACGCTACATTCTGTACTTTGCCTATTTTGACGCTAGTTTCATCACCTGATTCTACTCATCAACTCTCATCTGAGGAACTTTGTTTCTAGTGTCGACGACATTCCTAGGGTGAGTTACGCCCACTTCCGGATTTGTTGCTAATATGCTAGCATGATTGTAGTTTTTTTGTGCATTGCCTGTTTTGATGCTAGTTTAATGTCTTTACTCTACTCATCAACTCTCATCTGAGGAACTTTGTTTCTAGTCTCGACGACATTCCTAGGGTGAGTTACGCCCACTTCTGGTTTTGATGCTAATATGCTAACATGATTGTAGTTTTTTCTGTACATAGCCTGTTTTGACGCTAGTTTTATTTCTTTACTCTACTTATTAAGATGGATCTGAGGATCTTTGTTTCTAATCTCTAGGGCATTCCTAGGCTGGTGAGATGCCGACTTCTGGTTGTGATGCTAATATGTTAACATGATTGTAGTTTTTTGTACATTTTGATGCTAGTTTTATGTCTTTTCTCATCATGTCTAATCTGAGGAACTTTGTTTCTAGTCTCTACGAGATTCCTAGGCGGAGATACGCCCACACATCTGGTTTTGATGCTAATATGCTAACATGCTAAGTTTTGAGATTACTCCATATTCTGAATCTGGGTGTTGCTATACGCCTAGATCAAACCTTTCAGCCTGATCTGAGCATGCCAAGGCATTTTACATGCTAACAGGCTAGCATGCTAACTTTTGAAATAATTAAAATGCTTGTAGCTTTTTTATACAGTGCCTATTTTGACGCTAGTTTCATCACCTGATTCTACTCAACTCTGATCTGAGGAACTTTGTTTCTACAGGGACTACAGAATGTTATTCAACTAATTAGATGCTGGTCAAGAACAACACATCAGTGTTTTTTTACCTTTTGCTTGCGTATTGGCTATGTTACTCCTTGTATTTGTGTTAGCACTGGATATTCAGTAATTTCTTAGTGTTCCTCATTTTAGTCTGTGAAGGTTAACTAAAATCTAAGTATATGAAAGAAATATAATGAACCATTTTTTTCTGGAATGTGGTTAATGGTCTGTAGTTGGTACTATTGCCTGTACTTTCTTTGGATCTTTGAACAGATGTAAAAAGTTTTTAAGATAATGATCAGGTAGATAAGAGTATCTTTAACATGTCGGTAATAGGTGCTGAGCAGAAATTACCTTTGGAAGGAATTCGTCCTTTGCGGTGTAAGACTATCGCACAGCCATAAACGCTTTTCCTTTAATGATCTGAATGTGGGTGTTGCAGTCATAACAGTAAGTAATTCACAGAGATGTGTAAGGAGTAGATTATTCAGATGCCACCTCTGCACTTGACAGCACTTCCCCAGCGAACCCAGTTAGCACCTTTTAATGACAATTAAACACAGCATGTTATTTGTAATAAGCTTGTTCAGGGATTCGTCAGGCATGTTCGTAATAATAGGAAAGCAGTTCACATTAATTACAGACTTTTGCATCACTGGTAAAAGGCTCAGGGCTCCGGCTGTTGATTTAATTACTCCAGTAATTAAATGAGTCACAGCTCACAAGTGACATTGCAGGCTGTGTTCGACGGGAGCTAGATTATGAAACATTTTGTACGTTAATGGTGGTTTCTTGGTGGGAACCCCCCCTCCCCCCCCCCACAGTTTTCAGGTCGTTCAGCTTGAAGCTCATATTCCCCTCGCCATTTTTCTACCTTGCAGGTGTGCAGGTCAGGAACGTTCTGGCCTCATCCCAGCTCACTCAGACTCAGCTAGCCACTGTTTGGTGAGTGTCCACTGAATTCTTCACGGCCGCAGTGGTGCGCTTGGTTTATTTGCCCCTCTTAAATTACGTAGCTCAATCCTTTCAGCATCCACTCTATGCGGGCAGTGTGTGGCTCCACAGGTGAGGACCATATGTCTGTAACCGCAAGGTCGACAGTTCAAGTCCCCGGATTGGCAGTGATTTCTCTGCTGGTCCCCTGAACAACCTCTAATTGCTCCAATTGACCCTGCGCTGATTTCAGAAGCCATCATGATATTTCCAGGGCTGGTTGCTTTTCTTAAGTGGTCTGTTCCTGTTAGCACGCGTCAGGCAGCTGGTGCGACGGCTCGAGGCAGGAGGTCTGTACTTCTGAGTTGTGACTCATGGGATCCTACTGATAATCAACTAATAGGAAGCGTGTCGCAGGTTTTTAATGTGCTGCAATAATGCAAAAAAATAAAAAAATTTAAAGGCATTTTGTTTTTTATATGTCTGTCTCTCAAAATACTGCTAAAAAATATATTGTTAGGTGAGAATACATTTTATTATTACAGCTCACCTAACAAACTTCATAGCCTAGCCTAGCATACCTTAAACATGCTTGGAACACTTGGCCTACAGTTGGACAAAACTCAGGGTAAGTTGTCATTTTTTTGTAGGTTAGTTTGGTTTTTAAATTGGACCCCTCATGGTCTGGGTGAAGTTATGCTGGTCTTCGCCATCTGTGCACCCGGTTCGATTACTGACCTTCCCACATGTTCTCCCAAGGAACCTGGCAGATGTGGACAAGGACGGCCAGCTGACAGGGGAGGAGTTCATCCTGGCTATGCACCTGGTGGACATGGCGAAGGCCGGACAGCCGCTGCCCCTCACGCTTCCCGGGGACCTGGTGCCCCCCTCCGTCAGGTAGACAGCCGCCGCCGGTGGCCAATCGGTGAACCCGGCAGAGCAGTAAATAGAGCTCTGGAAAAAAATTGAGACCACTCTATACTGGAAAAAAAATCTGCTTGTTTAAAGCTGGTTTTGCTGGCAGAAAGGTACGCTGAGCGTCAGGTTGCTTCCAGGTTCTAAGTACGCAAGTGTACAAGAATATGGTGAAACGGGAGACACTGAGAAAGGCCAGAAAGCAGCCAGGTAAAGGGTGGAAACGACTTCCCAATGCTTGAGATGCCCGTTCACTTATCCGACAGTGCCTCATGAATCATGACCTCAAGTGACCTGTACTTGGTGGAAACGTTAAGTGCAGGTGTGAGGTGCACTGCTAGGACAGTTCATAACAGGCTCATAGAAGCAGGGCTGAAGTCCCATAAAGCAAGGAAGAAGCCCTTCATTAATGAGAAGCAGGAAAGAACCAGGCTGCAGTTTGCAAAAGAAAAAAAAACATTATTCACAGATCCATACCCATAAAGGAGAACTGAGTGAAACAAAAATTGGTGCTATGGTCTCTAACTTTTTTCCATAGTTATATGTAATGAATGGGGAAAGGCGGGGGGGTTGAATATGCTGTGTCAGGCTGGACATTGACCCATCTGGAATCACAGGCTAGGAGGCTTTGTTACAGAAAGGGAGAGTGTCCCCATACACTGAGATACTTCGACTGAGCCCAGCTAAGGGACTCCTGATGAGTGAGCACGGGAAGCTGTATGGTGGTTGTTCCTGTGTAGCCTGACTCAGAGTCTCAGGTTCTAGCACCTTCTACCTACACGGAGGCATGTTGTATTTTGCAGAACGGGGAAGCAGGGGGAATTGCTTCCTTTGAATCGCACCATCGTCCCTGAAGAAATTCAAGTTGAACCACCCCAGAAGACAAAGAGTAATGGTAGCATTAGTAGAACGGACAGACGGATTTACACACACACACACACACACACACACACACAAAGACAGGCACCTTCAGCTAGTGAATGTTTTTGGTGACACAAGTGTGTATTAGTGATGTGCCGTTCTTAGTATCTTTACAAAGAATCACCTGATTCACATTGAATTGCAGGAGGTCAAAGGTCACTGCCCCTATTGCCATGGTTACCACGTGTGCGTGTGCATGGCCCTCCTTGCAGTTTCGTTCGAGGACAAGCTAAAGGAGAACTTCCAGCGGGGAAACGCTGAGCTGGAGAGGCGGCGGCAGGTCTTACAGGAGCAGGAGCGGCGCGAGCAAGAGAGGCGGGCCCAGAAGGCCCGGGAGGAGCAGGAGCGGCGTGAGCAGGAGGCGCGGGAGCAGGAGAGGAGGCGGCAACAGGAGCAGGAGCGGCGGCTGGAGAGGCAACGCGAGCTGGAATGGCAGAAGGAGGAAGAGCGCTTAAAGGAGCTGGAACGCAAGGAGGTCAGTCTTTCTAGTATGGAATGCTAGCATTGTACTTGGGGTTAGGCAGTCGCTCTTTGGTCATTGGTCCAGTCCCAGCCAATCACATTTGGGTTTAGCAAATTAATGTTGTTGGCGATTCACCAGCACTGTTGCCTCATACCTTTCAGAGCTGGGGGTTGGAATCCCACCTCCACTCTTTGAGAGTTTCCATGTTCTCCCAGTGTTGTGTGGCCTTCCTCCAAAAACATGCCCTTAGGTGGTCTGGTGCCTTTAAATTCTCTGCAGTGCGAGGTTCTAGTGTAAGTGCATGTTTTGTGCCCTGCGATGGGCTGACATCCCGTCCAGGGTGTACCCCCCCAGCCTGGTGCCCTGTGCTGTCCTGGATAGACTCCAGGCCCCCCTGTGATAATTGGCTGGAAGTTAATAAAACTTCATTATTGTAACCCTGTGTTGGGCAAATACAGCATTATAACTAATTAAACTAGTTTACTGGTGAAACTCCGTTTATGTACATCTCTGAATGGCTGGGAAGGTTTGACAGCATGTATTTGGTTATTGGTTTAGCTTGTGTGTGAACGTGTGCGACCTGTGATTAGCGCGTGTGTGTGTGTGTGTGTGTGTGTGTGTGTGTGTGTGTTTGGTCGTGATCATGTGTGTGTCCCTGCAGGCTGCTAAGCAGGAGCTGGAGCGTCAGAGGAAGATGGAGTGGGAGCGGAGGAGGCGACAGGAGCTGCTGAATCAGAGGAACCAAGAACAAGAGGACATCATCAAGCTTAAGGCCAAGAAGAGGAGCTTGGAGCTGGAGCTGGAGGCTGTGGTGAGGACCAGGCCGTCCTGCACCTGTTTGCCCCGACCGACTGCATTCCCCTTCAGGAACGAGGAACAGCCAGCTGTTGAAATCGCACTATCAGAGACGCACGTTTTCCTTTCAGATGTCAATGGTACACATGCTTGTGTCCACAGCGACAATATTCCCGCCCTCAGGACTCATAAGACCACTGTTTAATTTCAGAGAGACAAGCACAAGCAGATCTCTGACCGACTCAGGGACGTCCAGAGCAAGAGGAGCATCCAGAAGGGAGAGCTGGAACTGATCAGTCAGAAGCAGGACAGCTGCCTGCTGGAGGTCAACGCCCTGCAGCGGCAGCTTGAGGTCTGCGGCCTTCCTCCGCTGCCGTCCAAGATCCCAGCAGCTATGGGACGAGCACCAGCTGCAACACTGATAAATAGATTCAACACGGTTCTTTTTCCATGTGATCTGGCGTTATGTCTGCTGTGCGTTATACAACAGCTGTGCCACTCCTGTCTGATTAGCAGTCTTCAGATTTTGGCAACCAAGGGAGAGACTGTTCTTCACACCTTTCCTGGAGAATGTGCAGTTTTTTTGGGGGGGAATTTACTATAAAAGCAATAGATAGATAGGGTGAAGTTTCCAGGGAGGGTTTATTTCAGGATTCTCCAGCTTTCTGAGGGAGTTTGGCCTGTTTTTGTGCAGGAGGGGCAGAGGAAACATTCTCAGCTGATTGTGGAGCAGCAGAGATGCAAGGAGATCCTATGCAACATGGGGCTGAACAGTAGGTCTGGTGAGTCTGATCTCCCTGCTTCTCCCTGCGTTACCTGGCGCCCCCCCCCCCTGCAGTCATTCTTGAAGTACTTAAATGTCATGGTGGCACATGGGTGGTACATGCTTCTTGTGCTTCTAAAATGTAGGTGTACACTACCAGACAAAAGTTTGGATGCACCCACTTGTAATACATCTTTTGTATTTTAGCTACATTATTCACCTTAGAGTAAAAGGCTTGGAGGCAGTCGACAGTTTTGCTTCGATGACAGCAATGCAGAATCTTGGCGTTCTTTCAGCCAGCTTTCAGATGTAACCCCCCCTGGAAGGCTTTTCCAGCAGTACAGGAGTTTCCAGAAGTTCTGGGCACAAGTCGGCTACCAACTCATCTCGGCTCTGTAGGGTTTGGGTGGAGTGGGGGATTGTGGGGGCCAGGTTATCTGTCACAGCCCTCCCTCTCACATGTCAACAAGAAAATACTTACCATATAACCTCGAGGTGCACTTAGGGTTGTTAATGTAAGGGCCCCCTGCTGATACAGCGCGTTGCTGCACCCTCCACACGAACCACCTCAGGGATGAGAACCTGAGTGTAGTCGTGCAGCGGGTGACACCTCAGCATCACACTAGTCCGAATGGAATGGAACAGTGTACATTTTTTTCCGGTGGCTGGAGTGCCAACCCTGCCACCAACCCCCTTGCAGTTTTCCCTGCAAGTTGGAGGACTTCCTTGCAGGGCTTAGATGTAGATTGTCAGTCCCAGGATGAAGCAATTGCAGGTGAAGGGTCTTGCTTAGAGGTAGTGTTTCTGTATACAGGTCCGACACTTTCCTCCGTAAAGAGGGGCGTGACTGAGAAGGACATCGTCTGTCGGAAACTCAAGGAGCAGCTGGATGTGCTGGAGAAGGATACCGTGGCAAAACTGTCGGAGATGGACCAGTACAACGTGGACATCAAGGTGAGGAGGCATTACTGGTGGTAGAAAGGCATCAATGTTGTGGCTTGCCTCTAGTTAGCCCAGTGTGCTGTACAGGGGCCAGTAGCATTTGTAAATAGAATAAAGTGGAGAAGTGAAGCCTCAAAATTGGCAGGAGGTGGGACTTATCGATTGCCCAGTTTACTAAACTAACTAGTGATGGACAAAAATGATGCCCCATGAGCCATTTGCTGTATTTGCTGATTTGATTGCATTCAATTCATAATTGGGCTCAAAGCGCTGCCCCACAGCGCTGCCCCACAGCGCTGCCCCACAGCGCTGCCCCAAAGCGCTGCCCCAAAGCGCTGCCCCACAGCGCTGCCCCACAGCGCTGCCCCACAGCGCTGCCCCACAGCGCTGCCCCAAAGCATGCCAAGAGCACCATCTAGTGGGCTCAAAAAATACAACAAATGGTTCTTGAGGCATCATTTTCTCCATCAATGCCAACTACTCATCTTTTTTTGTCCTTGATTCCTTTTGGGTTAAAGGCAGAGATTGACAGTCCACTGTAATTTCACCCATTTTGAGTTGTGAAGCCCATCCCTGCAGTGCAGTAACCAGTGACATTTTGCACACATTAGTATAGATGAGATTCCAGATTTTGTCAGGAGATGACAACGCAGGTGTCATTCTCTAATAGGAAACCCAAACATAATTAAAATATATTCTTGTGATGTAGGACAATGCATAGTTCAGTGAGGTATGCATCTGCATGTACCTCCCTCTGGAAGGTTGTGGGGTAAAATTCCATGGCAGGTGCAGTAAACAGGGCCTTTAACCACAGTTGTCCCAGAGACGTTGGCTGCCTCTGCTCTCTGATCCTCGCTTGTACGTCACTTTCGACAAAAGCATCTGCTAAATAAATAAATGTAAATATGCATCAACGCGTGCTGTCAGCATCTGCTTTTGGGAACGGGGAGCAATGTCACCCAACCTGTAATTCTGCTTTTGGCTATGAAGATGCCACTCGCGTTTGTGACTCAGGCTGACGTTGTCTCAGGGGAGGGGGGCGGATCTGACCCACAGTGGGCCTAAACGGCACATTAAGAGCTGCTCGCCACGCCATTCTACCTTTGATGCCAAGAATTAGCAGGCCAACCTCCTCCCATTAATTTTCCCCGCTAACTCTTTCATTTTTCACTCTATCTTTCTCTCTCCCCTCCATTTCTCTCCCCTTCGCGTCCTGCCCAGTTTGAGGACATGGACGACTGTCTTCTTCAGGGTCTCCTTTCTTTGCTGGGCTGCCTTAGCAGTCTCTTCCTTCTGATTAAGGTTGTTTCTCTGCTTTTTCCCCCCTCTGTCTCCCTACATCCGTGTCCGTCTCTCGCCCTCCATCCCGTCTTCCCAGCCCCGTGGGTTATGGATCCTGTGAAAGGCCGTGCCACTTTCATCGCCGTTACCTGTGATGTGTTTCTGGCCTCCTCATTTCCACCTATCGCATGCTGCCTGTCGCTACAAAGCTCTTGTTGTGTTCAGCTTACTTTTTTCCTTCACTTTTCAGTCTCTGCCGATATCTCCATTCGCTCCATATTCATTTCCTGTTCTGTGAGTTGCTGTCACCTTAATTCAGCCACATTTAGAAAATAATCGGCGTTTTCCTTGTAGTGCGTATAACAATCCTTGGTTGAAATATTTAAGTGCATTAATAGCAGGGATCTTTGAGTATTTTTTTTATTTTTATTGTTATTTTTGCCATCCATAATCTATGGCCCAGAATCCCGTGTGTTCTGAATTGGATCTGGTGTCTGTACCTTGTATAGCGAGTGGTGGTTGGCGGTGTGGCTTGGTGCTCTGCGCTAATGGTGGTGCGGGCCCGGTCCCTTCCCACAGGAGCTCCGGGAAAGCCAGACCAAGCAGCAGCAGGTCCTGGACAGACTGCGGCAGGTCAAGGCCGACAAGCTATGTGACCTGCAGCGGAGGCGAGAACTGGAGTTGGAGAGGAGGAAGAGAGAGGAGGAGGAGGCGGTCAGGTGAGCTAGGCCTCCTGCAAGGCCTGCATGCTCTGTTGTCGTTTTTGCATTTCTGTTGGCTGTCATGGTGCCAGGTTTGGTTTCCCTGCAATGGTGACTGACCTGTCCTAAATCGCTTTTTAATATCACTTTAACACTGTGCTTCCCAAGCTGGTCCTTGGGGATCCAGAGCTCCCTTTTACTTATTTTTTGTTTGTTTTTCTATTTTTAAGTGGGTCAACACATCACCTACATAATGTCAGAACATGTCAGATGGCTAAGAGCAATTTTAATGTCAATTACAGACCCAGTGTGACAAAGTTCAGTTAAAGCATTAACTTGACCTTGATGGTTTGTTTAAAGAAAATATAGCTGCATCACGTGATTGAAGGGCCATGATGTGGTGCTGGGCCAAATTCAGCTTCAATGTGATGCATCATGTCATTCACAGGCAAGCCAAGCTGGAGAAAGAGCGGCAGTGGCGTGTGAAGTTGGAGCGGGAGGAGGAGGAGCGGCGGAGGAGGATCCAGGAGGAGCGGGAGGCCAAGCTGAAGGAGGAGGAAGAACGTGAGCGTGAACTCCGGGCCAAACTGCGCGCCGCTCAGGAGCAGGCTGATAAACCAGCAGCCTGACAAACCAGCAGCCTGACAAAGCAGCAGCAGCCTGACAAAGCAGCAGCAGCCTGACAAAGCAGCAGCAGCCTGACAAAGCAGCAGCAGCCTGACAAAGCAGCAGCAGCCTGACAAAGCAGCGGCTGGAGTTTCGGGAGATAGGACTTGACCTTTGACCCTCACCATTGGGCTTGCAGGGCTTGAGCTCTGTGGCCTCCAAAATAGTGACCAGCAGGCGGCCAGTGCCACTGGTTTTCAGGGAACGAGCTGGAAATGCATACAGCAAGTGATGCATGAGTCGAAAGACCAAGGAACAATAAATAAGATTCATAATAAAGAAGTTAAGATGCAAGGAACTCCCAAGGAATTGGCAGAAATAAGATACAGCAACTGGAAAAAAAAACTGTAGTTAATGGGGCACTGCAGTCTATGATAGGGTTATCAAGGGTTCAGTAATGAAGGTCTGCATAAATAGACTGTACAGCAACCAAAAGGGAAAGTAGTAGGTTCTTAAACTGCAACGGATGTGTTCACTGGAAGGACAGGCTGTGTAAAAGAGGGAAACTCAAATTTAGGAAAAACCAGTGCTCAGCTACAAACTCAGACCAAGATTTTGTTTTTACAAACCAGTTGAGTAGCCTTTGACTGACTCTCTATGCTCAACTGGTTGGAAGAAACAAATTCTTGCTCATGGGGTTTGTAGGTTCTGGCTGTGAAACGTCCAACATGGACTAAAACATGGGGTCAGGGTTCTGAAACACTGAATAGGGTAATGAATATATACTGGTGACTTAGAGGATTTTATATTACAGATACATAAATATACACACACACACATACATATAACTAAATTAAATAGGAAAAGGACAAGCAATTTTGTAGACAGATGAATTACATAATCAAACTGGACTGAAGGGTTATGCTAAGACACTGAAAAGGATTAAATGCAAATAAAATAGTTCACCTTGGTAAGCTTTCTCTCGCTTCTTCTTCTCAGTCTCTATGAAATGTTCTGAAGCAGCTTTGATTTTCTGCGCCCAGGCAGTCCTGATTGATTAAATAAGAAGAAACACCTGATTTGTTACCAGAACAGGACACCGAGGGAGCCTCCTTGTGGACTGAAGCCACAGCTTCCTTGTTCAATTCTCCTTAGTCTCTTCTCTAACTCCCTTCCTTCCCCACTAACCTCTCATTGATGTTCTCTGTCCTGAGAGTATAAACACGGTCGATGTGGGAGATGTGGAAGATTGGCTCATCGCTAGACGGATCGGAGGGCATCTTCACCAGAACTTCATTTAGAAACACGGGCTGGTTGGATAGAAGACCAAAATCGGGTCATAGACTCGCATTAAATTGGAAGTACACACAGTAGAGAAAGCCCGTAAAAATGGGCTAAACATACAACTAAGGAAATGGCACCTCTTTCTAGAAAGTTCTACTCCGAATTGTATGGATATGAAAAGTTCATTTAAAACGCAATGTATGATTTTGTGCCGTAAATGTAACTGTCTGGTATTGCTAGCCCCCTCCATTACTCCCCAGCATGAAAAAGAGTCTCACGTTCTTGTACATCTTGAACTGCATGTTGCACTTGGGACTGAAGAGCTTATCCGTCCCTGATGAGGTGAACTGCTTCACTGCTTGGGTGAGCAGCAGGAAGTCATTGAAGAGGAAGGTGTATAACTCCTTGTTGCTCTTAGTTTTATAGACCTTGCCGCTGTGTAGCAGCTTTCGGGGACCCAGGCAGTTGGTCAAGGAGTTGAATATCAAGTTCTGTAGGGAAATGGAACAATTGGAAGTGTCCAGTAAACTGTAGGAAAGCTGCAAAAATCCAGACCCTAACTTGTAGTAGGATTAACTCTGTAGACGACTTTGTTAGAGGCTGTGCATGTAAACAAACATTTGTTAAGAACTTCAGGAGGGAATATTGTAGATTATATAAAACCCAGGCTATAGACAAGAGCTTCGTGATATAGTTGCATTAGATGTGCTCACCTCAGTGATGCCTTCACACTGGACATGGCTCTGAATCCACTCTAACCTGTCGGAGTTCTCCTTCTCCCGGACCCCCTCGTTGACCTGCAGACAGAGCTCCTCGGCCCTGTCCAGAGCCTCCCGCAAGTGTCCATGGTCCAAGTGATTCTCTGGAGTGTTCTCGAGAATCTGGGGAGCAGGAGATTTGGAAATAGGTCTGGGACCTGCCTAAGAATGAACTCTGTCTTTGGACAAGGACTGTGGAGTTCAGGGTAGAGTGAAGTTACTGGCGGTTTGATGTTAATCAGATCCATCCATCCATCCATCCATCCATAAATAAACTGGTGCAGCACGTTTTGTAACAGTTGACATCCAACATTTCACAATACCCATACTCACTGTTAGGTTGAAGAAACAGTTGTTAATCATTTCTGTATGATCAGCAATGAGTGTAAATATATATGTATACGTTATTTCTTATCTTCTAGCCACATACTCTTAGCTATTGTACTCTAAGTAGGTGGTTAACAGCTGCCTACTTAGATAAGAATCTCACTTCCCTCTCTTGCGCCCCCCATTGACTATAAATAAAGAAGCCAAGGGGAACCACCCTTTGTAACACATTCTGCTGTAGTTTGCATTGCAGAGAGTGTGGGTACCCTTGCAAGTAAAACTGTAACCTGTGTGTGTCTCGTAAATGTGGAGTTGGGGTGGAAACGCCGGGCGCTTTCCCCAACATAGAATTTGGTCCTTCGAGCCGGATCCGAGGAACCCCGAAGACGTCTCCAGTACGCCGAGAGAAGCGACACCGAAGTCTGTCGACAGCCACTCGAAGTCGGGTGCAAGAAAGACCTGTGATGTGAATTCGTCATCAGGCCGGTGGTTAGAACTGCGCTCGACGTCTGGTGATGTCTGAAGGACCTCGGTGACGGATCAGAGAGCACACTATACAGGTGAGAGATACGGCACCTAAGTGAGTAGGTGGCCAAGTGAGAGATACGGCACCTAAATAAGTAGGTGGCCAAGACATGCATGTGGTTGAGGTTAGCCGAAATTAACCGGGAGAGAAAGTAGGCGTTGTTGGAAATATATATATTGATGTATGTGGATGTGTTTTTATAGGTTTTAGATTAACCTACACGATCCACCCTAAAAGCAACAACATACTGGTGACTGAAGGATCAAGGACGGGTTTCATCCCTGAAAACTAACACCGCTGCTCTAATAGGGAGCAGTAGAAGGCCGTGTTAGTGTCCTCCTGAGGTCTCATGCCAGATACTTGCTTTTAGGATTTTTTATTTTTTGTAGTGTATCCATTAAAAGGTAACAATGGGGAAGAATCAAAGTAAACAAATGGAACTAGAGGGAGATGAGAAGTTTATGGAAGGATATAAGCCAGGATCAGGACAAATAAGTAGATGGAGGAAAAAACATGGGTTTGAAGGAAAACTCCACACTCCAGATATATATAAAAGCTCACAGACTTTTGTATAAAAGCTAAACTTAAAACTGGAGATGTTACAGACTACCAATAAGAAAGAAGGTAAAGACAGAAAAAAAGAATATGTTTTTTCTGATGCATGGTTGGAACAAAGTAAGTTAAGAGATGTACGTAGAAAACAGAGTATGCAACAATTACATGGAAGGATAGAGATAGTGTTTATGAGACGAGCAGATTATGGCAGAATAGCGCAATGTAAACAAAAAGATGGAGAGGAACCTGAGGATTTTATGGATAGAATGAGAGTTGTATTTAGAGGAAACTCAGGGATCCCATTTGATGAAGAGGCAGTAGGAGTGTACCAACAACAGCTAAAACGAGCTTTTGTCGCAGGCCTAAAGCCCGAATTGCGAAAATATCTTGACAAACATTGGGTACATCAGAATACTGGTTCAGTCCAACAAGCACTAGAATATGCCCAACACGCGCAGAGAGCGCAGAAACAGGAAAAGACAGACACAATATTCAGCGCCTCAGATGTAGTAGCGTTAGTGCAAATGAATCCTCCGGGGAGGGGAGGATTCAGAGGAAGGTCAAGAGGCCGAGGAAGGGGGAGAGGTGTTTTCAGAAACAATTACAGGAATTCGTCTCAGCAAGATAACATTTGCTGGACATGCAGGAAACCTGGACACTTAGCTAGGAATTGTAGAGTAGGGAAACAACCATATAACCCAAACTCCATTGAAAACAATGATCAATGACCCCCCTCGGAGGCCCCTGTTACCGACACCATCCGAGGCAAAACAGAGGTGATTTTAAGAAAGGAAACGGAGGTCACTTTACAAGACCTTTTAGATAAGGAAATAGATTTACAAGCAGTGTGTCAGTTATTAGCAGAAAGGCAGTGGGAAACCTTGCCAAGTCGGAAGTTAGTCATAAACGGCAAAGTATATGAATGTCTGTGTGACACTGGAGCATGTAGGACTGTCCTAACCTCCAGTCCTCCCGGAGTCACATATTCTTCATCAGTCATAAATATAAAAACGGCAGGAGGTCAGACAGACAGACATCAGTTAACAAACCCAGTTGCAGTAAAAGATAAGGAAACTGGACTTGAATGTCAAGCACAGGTGTTAATAAGCCCTTCTTGTCCTGTTAACTTGTTAGGTCGAGACCTTATGGTACAAATGGGCATTAGCGTGGTTGCCACAGCCACTGGCATGAAAGCAATCGTAAATGAGGAAGCTTATGTTGTGCAAGGAACCACAACACCACAATATTACTGGTCTCTGGACCTAGGGGGAACTGCACAGACACGAGAATTATTGCGGAAAACTAGAGAAAAGCAGTCCCCTAGACAGGCCCAGTTCATGCCTGACGATGCCTTACACGTCACTATGTGGTACAAAGACACCCTTGGACCAGATTACGTCTATGACAAAACGTTTCATGCCCTCCAAGACACTTGTATAATATATGTATGTTAACCCCACCACTGGGTTTTCAGCAGCCTCAGTCATTTTATCTAACAAGCAACAAGCTGTATTTAGAGAGAGAACACCACACGTATCTCTTTCAAAACCACCCCAGATGCAGTGGAGAGATGTAGAGATGTTCTTACGAGATTCTATGCACAGTTACAATGACTACCAACCCGTATCTGGCTCCTGTTGGAGCTATGATGAGAAACACAATGTGTGGCGGTTTCCTTTGGGATGGAGAGTTCAAACCACTCCCACCACACACTTAAAGGACCCAACCTGACAAATTTTTTCAACCCTGGAGGAGGGATCATGTCCAGATCTAGATCGCCTTCCAGAAGGGTTGTGGTCGTCCTCCCCCACTGATGTAGGGCTGGTAAAGGGATTCCCACCTTACAAAGTAACTGTGAAATCAGAACACCGTCCGGCAATACCCATTAAAACCTGAAGCAGAGAAAGGTATAGCCCCTGTAGTGCAAGACATGTTAGCATCAGGAATATTGCGAGAGGCTCCTGAAGCCACTTGCAACACTCCTATCTTTCCAGTCCAGAAGGGACATACAGGGAAATGGCGCATGGTGCAGGATTTAAGACCTGTTAATAACATAGTGCAACATGCAGCACCAGACGTGCCTAACCCACACTTATTGCTCAACTCATTGACTCCTGATAAAAGCTACTTCTCAGTAGTGGATCTTAGTAATGCATTTTTCTCAGTACCATTGCACCCTGATTCTCAACATTTATTTGGATTTACCTATAAAGGGAAAAAATATACATATACTAGACTCCCTCAGGGATTTTCTGAAAGCCCACATGTATATACCATGGCCCTTAGATACTCTATGAGTACCTGTGAAATACCATCACATAGTCAGGTATTACTATACGTGGATGATATCTTAATAGCAGCAGATTCAGAACAACATTGCAAAGAAACTACCCTAACTGTGCTTCAGCATTTATACAATACTGGACATAAAGCTTCTAAACAGAAGTTGCAGTACTGCAAAAAGACAGTTGTCTATTTAGGGCATAACCTTTCACAAAAAGGTCGCTCGCTGCTAGAGATAAGGAAACAAGCTATACAGGAAGCACCTAAACCACAGACTAAACAACAGATGCAATTATTGTAGAGAATGGTTACCAGATTATGCTTTTCTAGTTCAACCTTTGCAAAATTTAATATACGGGAAGGAGATGACTCTAAAGGACAAAATACAATGGACTGAGGACGGAGAAAATGCTTTTACAAATTTAAAAAGAATGTTGCAAACCAATGTGACCCTTGCTCTACCAGATTATCAACAACCATTCACCCTATGTGTAGATGCTAATCAAGGTTATATGAAAGCAGTATTAACACAGCCATTCGGAGCAAAAGAGAGACCGTTAGCATTCTATTCAAAACGATTAGATGCAGTAGCAGCTGGCTTTCCACAGTGTTTACAGGCCTGTGCAGCTGCTGCAGAAGCAGTAAAGGTATCAGCAGAATTGGTACTTTGTCACCCCCTCATACTTAAAGTTCCTCATTCTGTGTCTCTAATCTTGTTGCAGACACCGCTTCCATTCTTAACACATACAAGACATCTTACCTTAGTGTCACTTTTGCTCTCACAACGTAACATTGAACTTCAGCGGTGTGGCCTATTGAACCCTAGTACGCTTCTCCCTACCGCAGAGGATGGGGAGCCACATTCTTGCAAAGCAACAATAGAAGAACAAACAAAACCAAGAGCAGATATTCTGCAAACTTTTATACCAGGATCAGAAGTTGTTTATGTAGATGGCTCAGCATCAAAAAATGATATGGAAAAAAATAAAGTTGGGTATGCTGTAGTTACATCTACTGAAGTGTTAGAAGCCAATGCACTCCCTTCTACTTGTTCAGCACAAGCGGCTGAACTTTATGCTGTGATCAGGGCATGTGAACTGTTCAAGAACAAGTCACTTACTATCTACACTGATAGTCAATATGTGTTTGCAGCTGTCCATCACCATGCAAGAGTCTGGAAAAATAGAGGTTTTAGAACATCACAGGGCACATCTCTTACTCATACGAATTTGCTACTTAGATTATTAGACGTTGTGCATTTACCGACTCACTTTGCACTGTGCAAATGCAAAGCACACCAGACTGATGACTCTGCAGAAACCGCAGGAAATAGTTTTGCAGATAAAACCGCCAAAGAAGCGGCACTGAAACAACCTACCTTATCAGTGGCAGACATTCTTTTTATAGATAGCGATGTGCTATGTGATGCACAGATTCATGCTCCTAAAATAGAAGTACAAAGTTGGATCAAAAGAGGAGCAATACAACGAGAGAAAGTTTACTATATGAATGACAAGCCCATCCTACCAAAAAATTTATACAAAACAGCTGCTTTGGTGAGCCATGGAAATACTCATGTCTCAACAGGAGGGATGGTACATATCATACAACAATATTTCTATGCTATAAATTTTTCTGATTATGCAAAACAATTTTGTAGGACATGCTTAATTTGTTGTAAACACAATGCACAAGGAAACATCAGACCAAAACGTGGCCAGTTCCCCACAGCTGAGTATCCGTTTCAAGTTGTACATATGGATTTTATTGAATTATCTTGGTCACAAGGAAAGAAATACTGTCTAGTTATTATAGACACCTTTTCTAAGTGGGTAGAAATATACCCTGTAAAGCATTGTGATGCAATGACCGTTGCAAAATGTTTGGTAAGCCATTATTTCCCTACCTATGGCATACCTCATATTATAAGATCAGACAATGGGACTCATTTTGTAAATCAGACTATGTCCCTTTGCTCACAAGCATTAGGTTTTACGCTTAAGAATCATTGTGCGTATCACCCCCAGAGCGCAGGCTTAGTGGAAAGGACCAACGGCACTATTAAAACAAGGCTAAAAAAGACAATGGAAGAGACAAAAAGGCCGTGGCCAGAATGTTTGTCTCTAGTAAAATTATGGATGAGAATAACTCCCACTCCTGCAGGATTAACACCTTTTGAAATAGTGTATGGTAGACCA
Organism: Brienomyrus brachyistius; assembly: GCF_023856365.1. NCBI lineage: Eukaryota > Metazoa > Chordata > Actinopteri > Osteoglossiformes > Mormyridae > Brienomyrus > Brienomyrus brachyistius. Next base: position 68,576 of record NW_026042536.1, on the reverse strand, counting down.
TTTCCCCTAGCAACTGAAATGAATGACATAGAAAAAGCAGACCGAGAAAATACGCTGGCTGATTGGATGCGTAAACTACTAACATCACAACAAAAACATAGCCCCAGTAGTCTGCCGGTAAATTCTGTTTCTACTCAACAGGATAACTTGCAGCCGGGAGATTGGGTCCTGGTCAAGGTCCTGTTGCGGAAAGATTGGAGCACACCTCGGTGGGACGGTCCTTATCAAGTCCTCCTCACAACACCAACAGCAGTAAAGATCGCAGAACGACCTTCCTGGATACACAAAAGTCACTGTAAACCCATCAAGCCCTTATCAGAGGCCTCAGCAACAGAGTAGCAGTGGAAGTCCGCTACAAAGGCACAGTAACCAATAGGGTGCTGTTGTCTCAACCCGGTGAAGAAAACAACTGAGCTGCACTCTATTTAGGATGGCCCTGATAGGGTGGGGATGTGGTAAAGTGACTCTAGGGGTCATTCTTGTTGTAGGACTTGTATGGTTGTCCTGGCTCTCACCAGCTCCATTACAGCACCTACGGCGATGGACCCATGATGACTTCCATCTACGCCCGTTGCCCGCTGACCACTCACATCCATTTATGCAAAACTACTGGTACCGATATGTACATGATACTGTAACAGCGAAAAATGTGACAAATTGCTATGTTTGTTCAGTAATGCCCACTCATAGTGAAGGACCTACGGTGTATGGTAAAGCTATGAACATATCCCAAGCCAAGTGCGCTGCTTCTTTCGCAGGAATAGGATACCAGAGCCGTCTTTCCCTTATATTTTCGCTAGCAGGGGAAGATGTGAACATAACTATACCTGGGACTAATAGAATGACAGTGGTCCGAATTAAGTATCAGGAGGCTACAGGAAACTACCCAGATGACGTTGGGTTTCAAAATGGTACCTGTATACAGGATTTCTGGGTAGACTTCGCTGTTGCTAAAACTAATGTCTCACTTCCTTTTTCTGTCTTGATGGACCGAGACCCACTGACATATCAGCATGCCATTTGTTTTAAGCAAGATAATGGTACGCGATGGATAGGAGGAAACACCACGAACTGTAACCTAACATATGTAGACAGCATGTATGGATCTCCAATTTCGATGCTTCGCCCCAGTAATGGAACATATGTTAGGTTGTGTGGACCTCGTGCATACTTTGTCTTACCACCGAACTGGTTTGGAGTGTGCGCTCTTATTTTTGTTTCAGATCACACCTTCCTGATAGCACAGGAAAGTAAAACTTTCTTCAGAAGCAGGAGAAGGCGTTCGATATCAATACAACCCCATGATAGTGTGTGGGGAACCGACGTGCCCGCTGAACATAAATTGTGGGGAACAGGCAGTAAAGTTATGCTGGCCCTGTTCCCTGGGCTAGGAATTGGAAAACTCATGCTACGCGTAGAAACTCTAAATTATAGACTAGGTCTATTTATGAATGATTCGATACTGATTAACCAAAAACAAAATGAACAATTAGACATAACCAGACAGATGGTAATCCAGAATCGTATGGCATTAGACCTACTGACAGCCGCACAAGGAGGAGTATGTGTCCTCCTGAACCAAACGTGCTGCACTTACATTCCTGACAATGTGCACTCACCCAATATGACATCTGCCTTAGACCGCCTCCGAAACTTACAAAAAGTGATGACCATGGACAGTCGACCGCAGTCCTCCTCATCCTGGTTAGACTGGTTTATTACAGGAACATGGTGGTCAATACTGATGAAAACATGCCTACCTCTTCTTTTGTTTTTCATTTTATTTTTCTGTTGTTTTATTACTGTTATACCATGTTTGAAAATGTTTATTAATCAAGCTCTTAATGCTGCTTTTCGGACACGCAGTACAATGTTTCTCTCCCTTACCCAAACTATAGAGACAGAGCCTGTTTCCAGCGATGGCGATGAAGAAGACATATAATTCATAATGACGGCCGAGCCGAAAGCACCCGTGCAGGGCTCGGACCTGAAGAAACGGAATTAAATGTTTTCCAGGATAATGACAATGTGGTCTAAATGAAGGTTGTACCTAAAGTGCTTTTGCAACTTCTACAATGTTGATGCTTCTGATCATACTGTCATGATAAACAGGAGGGACTGTTAGGTTGAAGAAACAGTTGTTAATCATTTCTGTATGATCAGCAATGAGTGTAAATATATATGTATACGTTATTTCTTATCTTCTAGCCACATACTCTTAGCTATTGTACTCTAAGTAGGTGGTTAACAGCTGCCTACTTAGATAAGAATCTCACTTCCCTCTCTTGCGCCCCCCATTGACTATAAATAAAGAAGCCAAGGGGAACCACCCTTTGTAACACATTCTGCTGTAGTTTGCATTGCAGAGAGTGTGGGTACCCTTGCAAGTAAAACTGTAACCTGTGTGTGTCTCGTAAATGTGGAGTTGGGGTGGAAACGCCGGGCGCTTTCCCCAACACTCACTCTTCTGCCTGAAGTTTTTGCATTTCATTGGTATTTAACTCCAGCAAAACAGCACATTCTTTCTTGTATTTGCTGACCATGATGATGGTCACAACCATTATCATTTGGTCCCCAAAGGAATTGACACGAACTGCATCTTTGGCAGGGCAAAGTCATACGTAGCAGCAACCCAAATTGAGCTAAATCCAAGGCAAATTGGATGAGGCTAATTCGTCATGCCTCCCACATCGCACACTGAAGGAGGGACCACGGGTGACAATGTGCAGGACTTACGTTCTTTATGATGAGTGGATAGCGGGTGATTCTCTGCATAGGCTTCAGCAGGAAGCTGGACAGTGGCATACCTTTACACCGGTGATCTGTAGCGATTTTCTGAGAGAGAGACACACACACACTTAGGAGTCAGAAACCCTAGCCTACGTCCTTATCTAAAGCACCACTCTAAATTTCAGTCTAGGTGCTTTAGAAGAGTTGAGTCCAGAGGTCTCATAGAACATAGTATTGGCCCGCAAGATATCTTTGTAATTCATTTCAGAAGAAAATAAAGAACAGTTCAACATCCATTTAACCCGCTACCGCTTTTTCACTGAGGACATTTGGACGGCTGCAATTCTCCCGCTTACCGGTCGCTCTGGAACAGCCTTTAACAATGAACTATCTACCCCTCCCATTTGTTCCAGGGCTGCTGCCCACCATTCCTCACCTTGAGGAAGTCCTTGAACTCGGGTTCCTTGTCAGTCTTTTGTTGCAGCAGGGCTGCACCGTTAAGCTGGCAGCTGCAGAAGCGGATGTAGGCCTGCATGTGCGAGAGCTCCGAGGCCAGGATGTCCCCAATCATCTGCACCGGCATCTTCTCGCCACCCGTTTTCTTCCTCACCCTCAGTGCCCTGCCATTCACAAACACAATCACCAAAACCGCAAAGGCCGCCAAGTCCAGTACCAAGCAATTTCTTCGTAAAAGTTCAGGTGAGTTTCAAAAACAGAATGCTGGCCAGTGCCATTCTCAACAAACATTCCAGTCAGTTCTTTAAGTGCAAAAACTGTGCAGCCTGTTTTGTTATTATCCATCGACTGCATAGATAATTCCTTTTCCTGGCACTTCTCTATTTCTGGGACTTCACTCTGCCTATGACATTTGCTGTTGTGGGACACGATACTCGCAGTTCGTATTCCTAGAGCAAGGTGGCAGCATCGGATCACGTTTCATTCCCAAGAATTTCAGCTACCAAGAAGAAACAAGCTTGTGGAAAGACACACTTGTGAAGTTTGGTGTTGGACATAATCAGGTCCTTCCAGTTGACGAAGATCATGGCCATTTCAACATCTGTCAGGCGTCCCGACTCAGACATGGGCTTGTAAAACACCTGGAGAAAAAAAAATGAGAGACGGGCAAAGTTGGAAAGGGTTAGTAAAGGTTAAGAGGGATAACAAAATGTTAGGGAAAATAAGTTAAACATGTTCTGGCACAAAAACCTACACTCAAAGCCCTATACATGAGATCCATGACAAGAATATAAAAACTCAAAACTGCAAATGCTTAAAGCAGACTGAAGTGCAAAGACCTCACGGGGGCCCCACTGCAGATCATACCTCCAGGACCAGCTGAAGGTCAGCCATGTATCGCTCCTCCGTCTCAATGAGCTCGTGGATGTAACCCTGTCGCTTCCTCTCCTGCGGACTCATGGTGTCCAGGCTGGTCAGGTCAGCACACCCTGCAGGGTCGGGGATGACGGGGGTGGGGGTGGGAGTGGGGGGGGGGGGCAGCCGCGGTCAGCAGCTGTCTTGCGTGGCCCCAAACATGTGGCTAAACCACTGGCTTGAGAAGCCGCTACCCGGAGCTGTCGCTAAGTCACTGCGCGAGAACAACCCTCCCGTCCGTCTTACCTTTTGCTGAAAATTCAGATGCGCGCAGACGCTGAAACTCCATTGGGTAACTTTCAATACGCCTTTTTGCATGAGCCTCATCCCCAAGCCTTAAAAACCGCAGCCAGGTTTCCTCTCTCGAACCCATTTTGCCTGGGACTGTAACCATCCTAGTGCTTAGCTTCTTGAATAACCTGGTCCTGGATATATATATATATTAGACGCTAATAACCAAACCTCACACCATCCTTGTGTAAGACAATGACTTGCCAAAAAAAAGCAGGTGCTTTTTAAGCAAATCCTTTATTTTCACGATAAATGTACATATGTATAATTTGAGGCACATTTTCAAAGTAACACAGCTTGGGAACTTTGACTACTGCCAATGCACTGTGGGTAAATTCCCAGTGGGGCCAAATGAAACCTCAAACTGCATAGACTGTTTAACAATTAATGCAAGGGATTCATTCAAAATGCATCTCTCTTGCCAGCAGCATAAACAGATTGCAAATTTGCATAAACAGAGCAAACCTTTAATTGCTTGCAAAATGTTTTCCAAGTAGAGGATATTTTTCAGCTGTTAAATACCTTATTCAGACATTTCTATGCCTTACTGCAAGTAATCACACATATTGTAGACTGAGCACACAATATCACAGTCATCCACATGAAATGTGCCGATGACACAGCTGTGGTGGGCCTGATTAGCAGTGGAGATGAGACAGCATACAGGGAGGAGATTGGCAGACTGGTGTACAGCTAACAACTGGATGTTAAATACCAAGAAAACAAAGGAACTCATCATTGGTTTTAGAAGGAAAAGGGTGGATCACCAGCCTCTGGTGATAAATGGGGAAGTTGTGGAGAGGGTGTCAACATTCAAGTTCCTGGGCACATAACAGAATTTGCTTGATCAGGAAGGTGCAGCAAAGACTGTACTTCCTGAGAGTTCTCAGGAGAATCAACCTGCCACAACCTGCCACAACATCAGAGTGTCCTGACCTATGGTGTCTTGGTGTGGTACAGCAGTAGCTCTGCAGCTGACAAAAATGCCCTGCAGAGAGTAATCAGAGCTGCTGAGAAAATAACCAACACACACCTACCTACCCTGGAATATATCTTCAACCCCTGGTTCCTCCGCAAAACATCAAATATCATAAAGGACTCATCCCACCCTGCTCATAATCTCTTCCAACGTTTGCCGTCAGGCAGACAGACGATACAGGACAATAAAAACACACACCACAAGACTTTTGAACAGTTTTCACACAGAGGCCATCACCACCCTGAATGACGCTATGAAGTCGCTAAAACATTGATTGTGGAATGACATGTATCCTTATTTTATGCCAGTTACTACTTTGTTTTGACAATACATGGCTGGTACTTTAAAATTACTCTGTGTGTGATTAATTTCTTTTAATTTAATTTAGGCTTATTTATTAGTTTTCTTATTTATTTATTTGTTTATTTTAAGATAAGATTTTCTGTATTTTCTTTATGTAAGGGGAGGCATGGTGGTGCAGTGGTTAGCACTGTTGCCTCACACCTCTGGGACCCGGGTTCAAGTCTCCGCCTGGGTTACATGTGTGGAGTTTGCATGTTCTCCACATGTCGTCGTGGGGTTTCCTCCAGGTACTCTGGTTTCCCTCCACAGTCCAAAAACGTGTTGGGGATAATTTGGCTTGCTAAATTGCCCGTAGGAGTGCATGCGTGAGTGAATAGTGTGTGTAAGTGTGCCCTGCGATGGGCTGGATGTAGCACACTTTCATGTTTCTGTGAAAAGTGATTCCAAAGTGAATCTTTACTCACTAAAACAATTTCACCGCATTGTTGTTCTTGCTCTACAATATTGTCATCTATACGTTTCATAAGAATAGTACACTTGTATGATCCATCAGTTTCCTTTATGAAATACTTAACAAATACCATCTCAGCCAATTTGTGTAACGGTCTTGATAATTGTACAGATGAATTCTGGGTAGATTTGGGCACGCCTCAGAGTCGTAGTGTGAGCGGTATGGGAGCGAAATTGGAGCGAGACAGAGCGACTGCTCCAGCCTTAATTAAAAAAACCGCTCCGCGCTCTGAACAAATTCCGCCTGCTCCACTCCTCGCTCACGCTCCGCTCACATGCTCTGGAGCACGTTTGTTTTTACTGTAACCCAATACTGTAGGATCCAGGGTTTACCTCCCACAGGAGGGAGAGGAAGAATTTTGACACCGCAGCAGGAGGATGCTGTGGTGCAGATGGTGATCGCCAATAACAGTGTAAGGCGGAGAGAAATCCACGAGAACATTATTGCCGATAACAACATATTTGCAAAGATCAACACTGTTAGCACAACTGTTTGTCTCAAGTTGTTTTAAAAAGGTAGCGAGGGTTATTTCTATTGCAATGAATACGGTCAGAGTAATAGGCTGGATGAGCTCTATAAAGGGCTTACTCTTATTGTTGCAGGCTGTTGGTCCGTGGCACCTGAACACTTCTAAACCTGTGGATTCCCATCTGCTCTCCAGTCTGCAGCACTCCTGTTTGTAAGAACCTGTGTGATCATTAAACCATGTGGATTGTCTGCCGGTTTTTCCACTTTATCTTTCAAAGACGCTGTTTCTTCTAAAATCAGTTATGTGCCCCCTGGTCATATGTATAGTAATTCATTTGCGTGCTCCCACTTGAAGAAATTTCTTAAAGTCAGTCTAACAATTCTCCTTTGTCAGTGTGATGACTTCAGTGTGAGCCTTTTACCTGTAGAGCATTTTGGCTCTATTACACTAGACTTCTGCAGTGGCTCAACTTTCTACGTATTTGACTGTTTATAATACACACAGGCACAGAATGTTCTCCTCTTCATACAGGACTGTGTAAAAGTCTTGAGCTGTCAAAGAGGATGATGTTCAAATGATCTTCATGTTGGTGTAGAACTATAAAATGATGTCTGTCAGAACATGGCAGCTCTGTCATTTCACAGCCTCTCCGACAGTCACCACAGTATCTGCAGTCCCACCCCATGCATACAGCTATTTTTTGACTTGACCACTATCATTATCTTATGGCTAATTAGTACCTCTTTGACTTTTGTTAACTTATTAAATTAATGAGTAAAATGAGCTGGTGGTGAAGTTTACATAATACTGTACGTGGAACGGCTGAGGTGCCCCTGAGGAGATGTTTGGGAACTGAAGAGGTGTTTATCTCACCACCCAAAAAGGCATCAGTAGCTTTTTGGAGAACAGAAGAAATACTTGTGAGTTTAAATTGTGTTTCTTTTAATTTCCATCCATCCATTTTCCAAACCGCTTATCCTACTGAGTTTAATTTGCATATATTCTAATGTTAAATAGTCCTTTTTCTGATCAATTATGTAATTACTACTCGGACGAACAGCATTAAACATTTTCTTTGGCGGCCCAAGACTTTTGCTCAGTATTGTAGGTAAGAGTCTTTAGAAAAAGGACAGGAGGTACTGTGAGCTTTGAAGGACACGTTACCAGCTGTATCTGTGCAACGCGCTACAGCAAAAGATTGAAAGGGTCTGCTGAGCAGAGCGAGGAATCGAGGCAGCGGTGAATGAAACTGACGAGAGGCAGACTGACACAAGTGTTTCCTTATATTATTCCATAAAGGAACTGCACAACAAACAACAATAACATGATGACCATGAATGACAAGTTACACTAAGGATGGTAAGGCACACACACGGCGAGTAATTACACAATGGCTAAGAGATCCGAGGATCAGGCAAGAACCGAGGACAGCCACAGTTAAAGGCACAGGTGACAACCCAATACACAGCACAAACTACAAACAGGGGCTATATACAAGACATACACAGGGCTATACACACGCGCTCACTGGGACATGCAGATGCTGCCGGCACTACAGTATGATAGCGTATTGGAATTATACACAGTTCAGTACAGTATCGTAATTTGAAAAGCATTTGAAACAGCTGTACTGTACATTGTCAAAAAAATCTGTAAATAGCGACACTGTCTATTGTATTACCTTATATCCATGTAATACATATACAAATGTCAGATGTTAATCTGCCTGAGACATGAAGAAAAAGGGAAAAAATCGGTTATAATGGTCATCGACTTATAGCGATCAATTTCACCCAGACAGATGTGATCACTGTATATAGATTCCACTGTATTACCAGCTATAAAGGCAAGAGGCATAGCGGAAACTCGCTGACTTCACTTGAGTGAGATGCCTGAATGGCTGTCATGCTCTCCTTAGCATGTATTATTCAGCTCCATTCATGTAAGTTTTGCAGAAGGCTTACTGAGCTTCCATTTTGAGCAAACTGTGCCAGTCATAAGCACAAGTCTGCCTGTTGCTCCAGTGGCCTAATGGAAGAGGCACTGGTCTTCTGAGCCAGGGACAGAGCTGGACTGGGCACCTGGGATACATAGGAAATTTACAGACGAGAGGAGGCCATTCGGCCTATCAAGCTCGTCTGGGCAGAACTTACCTAATAGCTCAGAGTTGTTAAAATCTTATCTACTGTAGCTCTGATTTAAAGAAACCCAGGGTTTTACCTTGGGCTACACTAGCAGGAAGACTATTCCATACTCCAACTACACGCTGTGTAAAGAAGTGCTTTCACAAATACATTTTAAAATGTCCTGCCGCTAATTTCCCCCTATGGCCACAAGTTCTAATATATAAACTAATATTGAAATAGCCATTTGGCTGAACAGCATCCAGACCTGTTAGAATCCTATATACCTGAATCATGTCCCCCATTAGTCTTCTTTCCTAGAGGTTGAACAGATTCAGTTCAGCTAACCTCTCCTCATAAGACATTCCTCTAAGACCAGGAATCATTCTTGTAGCCCTACGTTGCACCCTTTCCAAGGCAGCAATGTCCTTTTTAAGGTATGGTGACCAAACCTGCACACAATATTCTAGGTGGGGTCTTACCAAGGAATTGTACAGTATAATTGTAGCATCACCTCCCTTAACTTAAACTACACACACCTAGAGATGTAACCTAACATCCTATTGGCCTTTTTAATTGCTTCCCCAAACTGACGAGAGTAGAACATGAAAGCATCAACATACGCACCGAGGTCATTCTCACAATCAGCTAACTTTATTTCAGTGGAACCCATAAAATATCTGTACTTTATATTTCTGCTCCTTTCATGGATAACCTTACATTTATCTACTTTAAATTTCATCTGCCAGGTATCAGCCCAGTTGCTAATTAAATCCTATTGTAGCCTCTCCGCTGCTAGATCAGTATCTGCTACATCACGTACCTTGGTGTCATCAGCAAATTTAACCATTTTACTGTATGTATTGACGTCACTATCATTGGCGCAAATTAGGAACAATAGTGGTCCTAAAATTGAACCCTATGGTATCCCACAATGAACGCAGGCCCACTGTGACATTGTGCCTCTAATAACTACCCACTGCTTCCTGTCTGTAAACCAGTTTTTGATCCAGGCTGATACAGTTTGTAAAAACCCTGTAGCTTTGACCTTAAGGACTTCTGGAAATCTAATAATTCAATGAATCTACATGGTGGTGAGTTATTTGTGTTCTCTACTGTGAACACCCATGTACTGTAAAATTCATTTACTATATTAATTTCATTTTCAATTATAAAGCCCTTACTATCCTGTAGATTAGTGATTTCAGCTTTTAGAGCTTTTTTGGAGATAAAACATTGGAAGAAACTTTTAATGTCATACTTGTCATTCATTTTTTAACTCAACCTGTAGACTCCTGCCTTATTTTGAAATCATTAGTTATCTTCCATTTGTGGAAGAGAGCCCTTCTCCCCCGGACTTTATTCTTAATTTCCTTAGTAAACCACCTTGGTTGTAGTTTCCTAGATTTAGTTCTGCTGGTAACAGGTATGAAGTCCTCTTGTCCTTTTAAAAAATTCCCATGCCTCTTCAACCGTTTTGCTATTTAACTTGTTCACAGTTTCTAGTTTCAGTCTCATACCATTAAAGTTTGCCTTCCTCACAATATATTTTTTTCTTTTGGATTTTACTCTTCTGACACGAAAATTAGCCTGAAATTTAACCATGTTATGATCACTACTGTCCAGTGGTTCTAAAACCTCTAATTTTTCAATCCTATCCTGGTTATTAGAAAAAAGAAGATCAAGAATGGCTTCTCCCCTGGTAGGGGTATTAAACTGAGTAAAAAAACAATCCTGTACCACTTCCACCATCTCCAGTTCATTTACAGAAGAGCCAGAGACTGTGTCCCACTGTATCCCTGGTAAATTAAAATCACCCATAACCACCACATCATTTTTATTACTCATAATCCTGATGTCGTCATACAACATTCTGCTTTCCTCTGCAGCTACATTAGGTGTCTATAACAAACACTGACAATTAGGCCATTTGAGTTTTTAGCATTTATTTTAGCATCTGTCATTTCCGTACTGGGCATCTTCCCAGGGCTACGGGGACCTTCAGAATTCATTATGCCCCCCCCCCCCCCATTATGTACTGGGGATCCCAAAGTGGAGGGGTGGGTTTGGGTCCCATCTAGGATGACTCCTTCTCTTTATCATATTGATTGTTGCGATGAACCAAGGCAGTAGAAAGTGTAACAGGAAGCTTCATCACCATACCAGGTCTGAGGCTTAGAACGGCCATGTCCTCTGCTGGGTCTCACTTTGTCTATGGCCAACAGCTTTTACCTGCTTGTCATGGTTAAATCAGGCATCGCTTGAGGAAGGCTCATGCTGCACCTCACAGGGGCTTTATAACCTAGGGGTCTCTGAAAAGAAGCACTAAGTACCATTATGTGTGTCCAGAGCCCCTTTGCTGTTTAAAGTGGACACACTAAGAAAACACTCACCCAGCCCCGACTGTGCAGCAGAGTGGCGCAGAGGAAGTGTGCTGGGCCCATAACCCAGAGGTCGATGGATTGAAACCATTCTCTGCTATGTTGTCTCTCTTTTCTTATGCCAAGTTTAAGTGCTTCACAGCAAATTGCTGATCTTTCCTTCATTAAGGCTCTTATCCCCAGTGTTCAGAGGTTTCTCTTCTTTGAGGTCAGCTCTTCTTTGAAATTCTGCTTCTAAGGTCAGCATCCCAGACACCTTTTCACTGATGCTGATGACACTGATAGAGATGGTGAAACATGGCACCAAGATAGAAGAATGAGTGAAGCACCAAGTACTCTAAAGTGTGTTATGATACCCTTTGCTATTTAAAGTAGAAACACTGAGGAAAGACTCAGCTGGTCATTGTTCTACTACCTGCAAGCCGATCATTAGTGCATCTCCAGCCAACCGCCTCTGCTGTTTTACAAAATTCACAGCTAATCAGCTCAAAAATTTGTCAGACTTTTTCATTTTCTGTTGGCATTTATACCCCTGACCGCTAGATGGCAGTGATGTAATCTATCTTCAGCCATCTGACTCATCCACTCCAACGTAAACAGAGTCAAAAACCAAAATGGCAATGCATGCAGGCACAGCGGCCTGGAGCTTTTCAATGCTACGCTTTTGTTGTGTAATATCTGACAATGTGCTACTGGTTTCTTTGCTTCTAGCACCAGAATTTTTTCTTTATTTTTATTCTTTTTTATTTTTGGTCTATGTATCTTTAGCTTTTATATGTATTTTATCTGTATTTATACTCTGTAAGTGTTAGTCTGTAGTTTTATGCTTACTATGGCGTCTACAGGCTTGCTCCAAATTACATCTCATTGTATTTTCACAGTGACAATAAAAGCATCTCACCTTATCCAAGGTTGGAGGTTGGATAAGGGCGCACCGCTAAAGTTTAGCTTTAGCAAACCTAGCTGTTGTGTTCACTGACTTATTACAACCTTAGAACACTAGGTGGCAGTGTCGAAAGGCAGACACTGTAGAGACGAGAAAGGAAGAAGTGTGATGAGTAGAGTGAGACGAATACGAACATCCGTACTGCTGTGCTACCTTGATGTTTTTGATGTAATGCTTGTTAAGTAAATAGCATTTCGTTTAACAGCATTTGTATATTCTCTGGCCTGGTTATTCGAGTGCTACACTACATTTCTGGCGACGAGTTTTGTGTTTTCACCTCTTCTTTTTTTTGCTGACTCACCATGGCTGGAAACGTGCCTGCACCTCCGATGTTTTTGCCGTGCCCGGGAGAGCCCCCGATACCTTTCGACATGTGGATGCGGATTTTCAATTAATGCAACGGGAAATGCTTGGCCTGAAGCGCGCAGGAGAGCTACGCTACTCCACTGTCTCGGAGCCGAGGGACAACGGACTTTCTACTCGCTACCAGATACAGGTGACTCCTTTGACTCTGCTGTCACTGCTTTAGAGAAACATTATACACCTAAAGTAAACGTTGTTGTGGAACGACATACCCTCAGACAGCGAAAACAAGCACCTCACGAGACTATTATACAGTATGCGGCCGTATTGCGTGATCTCGCTTCAAAATGTGGATTTGATGATAAAACCGATGAGATGATCCGTGATCAGCTGATTGAACATGTGAATAACTCAAACATAAGAGAGAGGCTCCTGCTCGAATCGGATCTGACACTGGACAAAACCTTAACACTCGCATCACAAGTAGAATCTGCTGTTCAACAAGCAAAAACAATAGCAGGAAAGGACAGTGTCTCAGTGCAAGCTGTACAACCTCGTTCACAATTCACTAAAAAGAAATACACACAGCACATTCATCCTAATAAGCCATTCAATGCCTCCACTACATCTTCCCGCAGCTGTTTCAGGTGTGGTTCTAACACACATCTGGCTAATTCTTCTCAGTGTCCTGCAGCCAAAGCAACTTGCAAGTCTTGCCATAAAGTTGGACATTTTTCTCGTGTTTGTCGCTCATCCAAGACAAGTGATGTACGTGAGATTCAGCTACCTAAACTGACTGTGCTATACTTAAACAACACTTGCCATGCACCACATACACTTACATGCAAAATCAATATCAGTACTCCTGCTTCTCTTACCAAAGAGCATGAAATGGTTGTTGACACAGGATCAGGAGTATCTATTTTGCCACACCACATCTATGTTCAGTATTTCAATGACACACCACTACTTCCACCTGTTAGTCAGCTAGTGACTTACACAAGGAAGAGAATTCCTGTGCTTGGTTGCCTACAAGTCAAAGTGAGTAGAGGAGTTCTCACTGCCCCAGTTACATTTTACGTGGTGAAGAAGGGCACTTCTCTTTTAGGAAGAGATCTCATGAAAGCCTTAAGCATCTGCATTGAAGGTAACACTACCCTCCCTCCCGTGTTTACCACAAACTCTGCATCTGCTCCCTGTATCCCTACTGCTAGTGCTGTTAGCTGTGTGACTGTTTCAACCGCTTCCTGCATCCCTACTACTCCAGACATTGGTTGTGCACAAAACTTTGTGCATAAGGTGAAAATTGACCCCACTGTTAAACCAGTACGCCAGAAATTACGACGCCTGCCTTTTGCTGTAAGAGCTTCTGTCTCAGCTGAACTTGACCGCTTGCTGAAAGCTGGTGTGATTGAGAAAATTGATGCATCACCTTGGGTTTCGCCTATTGTAGTTACAGGACGGAAAACTGGTGGAATACGAATGTGCACAGATCTCCGTGAACCAAACAAGGCTGTGGTCACAGATTGCTACCCTCTACCTCATGTGGATGAACTGCTTGCAAATTTACAAGGTGCAAAGCTGTTTTCTACAATCGATCTGGCTAATGCATACTACCAGTTGCCTCTTCATGAAGATAGCAGAGACCTTACAGCATTCATCACACATGATGGTCTGTTCCGATTCTGCAGAATTCCTTATGGCCTCACATCAGCCCCCTCAGCCTTCCAGAAAATGATGGCTGACATTCTCAACGGTCTTCCAGGTGTTCAAAATTATTTGGATGACCTTATTGTCTATGGCAACTCCCCTGTTGAGCATGACCAGAACCTCAACGCTGTCCTCCAAAAGCTGAAGGAGGCTGGATTGGTTCTCAATGAGAACAAATGTCACTTCAGGAAAACCTCCCTACGCTTCCTAGGTCATGTCATTACTGTAGATGGCATTCTTCCTGACCAAGAACACATTAATGCTGTCCTGAAAGCCCCTCCTCCATCTGACGCTGTTGCCCTGAGATCGTTTCTGGGCCTAGTGTCCTGGTATTCAAAGTTTCTGCCTAACTTTGCGACGGTTGTGGCTCCTATGCGTGCCTGTGTCAGTGAAAAAGACACATTTACATGGTCTCCTGCAGCACAAAGCAGCTTTGAGGAAGTTAAGCAACTTCTTGTGGACAGTCCTGCGCTTGCTCTTTTTAACCCTTCTCTACGACCGGTAATTTCCACAGATGCAAGTGACTATGGACTTGGAGCTGTCTTTGCACAAGTACAACCTGATGGCACAGAGAAGCCTGTGGCTTTCGCTTCCCGCACACTGACTGAAACGGAGAGGAAATACTCGACTGTTGAAAAAGAAGCACTTGCTTGTGTGTGGGCTACAGAAAAATGGAGAACATACCTGTGGGGACGTCGTTTTACTCTCCGCACAGATCACCAGGCATTGACAACACTGCTCAGCACAAAGGGAATCGGTCGGGCTGGTATGCGGGTTGCCCGCTGGTCTGCACGCCTGCTATGTTTTGACTATGATGTTGTCTATCGACCAGGCTCCCAGAACTATACGGCTGATTGTCTCTCGCGCCTTCCCCTGCCTGCGCCTCCTGACTCTATTTCAGATTCAGAACCCGAGATGGTGGCACATATTTCTGCTGTCCTAAGCTCCCTTCCAGTGGCTGACTTCAACTCTGCTTGTTCTTCTTGTCCTGAACTGTCAGCCCTGCGCTCACAACTTGAAAGTGGTTGGCCTCCATCGGTTAAATCAGTAAGTGGTGTACTAGCCCTATACTATAAGATCAGAGATGAGCTCTCCGTCAAGGATAACTACATCCTCAGAGGCTCAAGACTCATCGTGCCACTCTCCTTACGACACGCACTGATCATGCTTGCACATGAGAGTCATCAAGGAATCGTCCGCACAAAGCAACGTCTGCGCGACCTCTACTGGTGGCCAAAGATGGACTCACAAGTTCAGTCTTGCATTGCTTCATGTATACTCTGCCAGGTTAATGATAAAACAGCTTCTATTCACCCTGCTCCTTTGCAACCAGTCCCGCTGCCTGATGGACCATGGAAGAAACTTGGCCTTGATATTGTTGGACCCTTTAACACTGCAGTTTCTGCTTGAAAACAGGCGGTATTCAGGGCTAACGGGGGTTTATTTGGGACGACAGGACCAGGAAACATTCACCCACGCCGAATCCACAATGACAGACAAAGGGAACAGGTCAGACCAGGACTTAAATACAACGAGACTAAGCAAAGAAATCAGACAACGCTGGAAACGATCAGGGAAGCACACGTGGGAATTCAGGGGGCGTGGCACACATGAGGAGCCGACGAGCAGGGCATGACACATACATACATACAAACGCACACCCACTGCCACCCCAGTCTTGTCTCTTAACGCACACGCGTAGGCCTTTTTGGAAAAAACATCAATCACCGCAAGCAGATACTTTAACCCATCATTGTACGTCGCCAGCCCTTGCATGTCGCATAAATCGGCCTGCCACTGACACATGGTTGTCAGTACAAACACTCTGTTCCTGGGGAAATTCTTTTTAACCGGTTTATGTGAATTTGTACATTTGTACATCTTACTTTGAAAAACTTTCATGTTACATTTTAAAACATTTGTACATCTTTCTTTGAAAAACTTTCATGTCACATTTTAAAACATTTGTACATCTTACTTTTAAAAACTTTCATGTTACATTTTAAAACATCTGTACATCTCACTTTGAAAAACTTTCATGTTACGTCTTACAAATATTTGTGTAACTAAAAACTATGGTCAAGTTATATTACCATTCTTTAAAGTTTTTAATGTGTATTTGCAGCATGGTGCTAAATGCAGCTTACTGGTTGCCATTAAATGTAATTAAATAATCATGTACACCTTCTTTAAAATAACAAGACTATATCCTAAATTCTTACACCCCTGCCTGATTCCACAGTTCCTA
This sequence comes from Brienomyrus brachyistius, assembly GCF_023856365.1. Classification (NCBI taxonomy): domain Eukaryota; kingdom Metazoa; phylum Chordata; class Actinopteri; order Osteoglossiformes; family Mormyridae; genus Brienomyrus; species Brienomyrus brachyistius. The sequence continues at coordinate 52,211 of NW_026042536.1, read as the reverse complement.
CCCCACACTTATGTGTCCCCCATCCCACCCTTCCATGACTTGTGAGATAAGGAAAGCACACTTCTGCCTGCCTGGTCGGTCATTTCTAGCCACTATTTAGGTTCTTCCTCAAATCGTGTTGCCTAAATGACTTATATCCCACTCATATTAATTTAAAATTTCGCTATAACAAAACAATCCTTATACATTTTAATAAAAAACGTGAACTATATATGTTTGTTTTTTTGATTGAGCAAACTCTTTTGTGTTTTTGTGTGCGTGTCCAATACAACTGTAGTTTGTATCAACTTTTTTTTTTTTTAGTTTGACCTCCAGGGTGTGTGTGTTTGTCCGCATGCGCGTGAATAAACATTTACTGAAAAACGTATTTATTCAAATAACTAAGACTTTATTCTGTCAAAGTTTTTAAAAATGTGCTTAATAGTACCTAACCGGGGGTGCTCCCCCAGAGACAGTTGCTAGTCCATTTATTCTTTTAAAGACTACTGATTCCAATTTGGTGCCATATGCTTTTATCTTGTAGTCTCATTCTCTCAGAGTTTCTCTCAGACTCGCGCAGCACGGCTCTCAGCTCTCCGGCATCGCTCTCTCCGAGTCCTTTGCGGATTATCCAAAGCCGTGGGGACCTTACCACAGTACCGCACCAGACACAGCGTACGCTCACGCTCCATCAGGTAACCCACCCCGCTCAGCCCCGGCGGCGGCGCCCGACAAAAACCCCGACACTCGTAAGCACTCTCCTCAATATAAAATTATAATTTTTAAAATAAATAATAATGAATAATTAAATAAATTAAAATAATAATAAATAAATAAATCCCTCTCCCGTGACGTCACATCGTACCACCACAACCAAGCCCCGCCCACAAGTGAACTTTTGACCCGTGACCTTTGACCCAACCTGTCAATTTGATGGAAGCGGTATCCTCTATCTCTCTCTAGGGACATTTTTCACACAGTCAACAATGACAAGATGCAAACAGCGTGGGCTGCAGTGAACATAAAATAGATGGAGATACAGCTGGTCAGCACGCTCTCTATGGTGCCTCCGTAGAAGGTGCTGAGGATGGGAGAGGAAAGCTCTCTTCATCCGGCGCAGGAAGTGCAAACGCTGCTGAGCCCGTTTAACCGGTGATGTTGTTTGGTGACCAGTCCAGACTGTCAGTTATCTGCACCCCCAGGAATCTGACGCTGCTGACCAACTCCACAGCACTGTTGAGTGCTGAATGATTGGGCTGTTTCCTCCTGAAGTCCATGATCATCTCCTTGGTCTTCTCCACATTCAGGATCAGGCTGTTGTCACTGCACCATCCCACCAGTCTCTTCATCTCCTCTCTACAGGGCAGGTCGTCACTGTTCCTAATGAGACCCACTAATCTACTTTGGATTAAGCCTTCACCTCTCACCCCCCCATCACAGACTAACAATGCAACTTCTTCTCCATCCTGCGCTGCTTGCTGTACTGCATGGAGAAGGTTCGGATGCTGTCCTTCACACTCTCCCACCATTCGGCCACGGAGGGGAAGGTAGGCTTGTCCTTCTGCCACTCGGAGAAGTGATCTAAAAAAAGGTGTCTAAAATCTCTCTCCTCCAGGATCTGCAGGTTCATTTTCCAATAGCCGCCCCCATATACAAGGGCGTCTATGGAGACAGTGGCCTCCACTGCCAGATGGTCAGTGGGCCACTGTGGGGAGAGGGACACCTTTTTAAAAGCAACGGGGGGTGAAGCTAAAATGTAGTCGATGCGGCTGCTGGCTCCGCGACTATTATGCCAGGTGAAGCCCGGCATGCTGGGGTTGCATGTTTTAAAACCGTCCACAAGTTTAAAGGAACGAATAAAATGGCCTGAGCTGGCATCCTGTCTACCCTCCAACGAGAGCCAGGGCGAGCTGCTCCACCTTGTTCGGAGACCCCTCCTGCATTGGTGTCGCACTCGAAGGGGCCTCCTCCACCTCGACCAGGGCTTCTCCTCCTGCCCCCGTCGCCGGCTGTTCCTGCCCAGTCGTGGGGGCTAGAGCTCCCCCACCATTCTCCGTGCCGACTGCTCTGTTACCCGACAGAGCGTCGGCATATGTAGTCTTTTTCTGTGGGCAGGAACGAGCCAGATGGTCCTCGCCGTTACAGTGTTTGCAGCGACGGGGGCCCTTGCAATCCCTGGCCATGTGCCCCGACTCCAGGCAGTTGCGGCGGCGCAGGTTGGCGCATCCCTCCAGGGTGTGTCCAAAGCTGTGGCACTGCCGGCAGAAGGGAGGCTGTCCAGAATAAAAAATGTATGCCTTATTTCCCTGTAGGTTAAAATAGGCTGGGGGGTGGCTAAAACCGCCTGCCCCATTAGCGTCCGGGCGCAGGCGGGCCTGGAACTGGCGTCGGCCAGTCCAGATCCCCAGCTCATCCCGGATGTCCCTGTGGCCAGGAAGGAGGTCCACATACTTTTTTTTAAAAACAAGCAGACGGACTCGGCGGTAACATGCGGGTTAAAACAGTGGACAGTAATAACCCGCTTGTCGGGCCACCACAGAGGCTCGATGGTATACCGTCTAAGGAGAGGGTGCTGGGCCCCCTCCTTGCTCCGCTCCAGGACCTTGCTGCAGCTGTCATCGGTGGACAAGGTGACCTCAAAGAATTCGAAGGGGCCATTCCGCGGTACGCAAAGAACATCTTCCATACGAAGGCCCAGTGCTTCGAAGGCCACCTCCCGGATGAAGGCCAGCCGGTCGGGGAAGGTGCCCACCTCCCCCTCAGCCCTCCAGCAGAACCGGGCGGTATTCCGCAGGCCCCCGCCTGCTACCAGCCACGGCCCGCTGAAGGGCTTCCTCGATGGTCCGCCGGCCGTTGCCATCCGGGAAGGTCCACCGACGTCGCCGCTGGAGCAGAGTCCTTCCGCCGCCGTGGTCTCGACGTCCGCCGTCCGCCAATCCGGGATGAGTCGAGCAGAGCTAAACTATAAAACCAGCTAAAAATAAAAACACCAGTTCGCCCAGCAGGGCGGCGGACAAGCCACCAGCCACTGCGGGATCCCCAGCCTACTAAAAACAGTAGTAGTTATGACCGACTCGCGTCGCCATAATGAGATTTAGTCGTACTTACGTTAAAAACCAAGGAAGGCACGGGTCGCCCCGTGGCAGCGGCGGTCAAGCCACCTGCTGGTCACGCCTTAGGTTAACCGTGCCTTCCTCTAAAAAACCCGACACAGTCCGTGAAAACCGGTAAAAAGTCAGTAAAATCCACTTGATTTTAGCCAAAAGGCCGAGAAGCGATACCCGCAGACTGCACCCCGCCGACACAAAATCACAATCTAAAAGGCTGAAACACCATGCAAATCAATGCCAACCCAGTACAATAAGAATTTTATTTATCAAACATTTAACAAATAGAACTACCTGCAGAACTATTACCCTTAACACAGGCAAAAGAGCAATTCCACCAGCAAATACAATTATACACCATTAAAATCCAATTACATGGCCAATAAAACAATTAAAATGTTACCTTACATGCATGCCAATAAAAAGTTAAGACAAAAAGAAAAAGTTCAAAAAGGAACATACCCGCAGACTTCCAAACTCTGCACAAGGGTCGGGCTAAAACAGCATCATACACTTTCCTAAAACACATAAAATCAGTAACCTTAGGAATAAAATAGGTCAATCACAAAATAAACAGCACAACAGATAAAATAAAATGTTAATAATGTTAATATTGATGAATATGTGCCAACAGTGATCAACCAAAAAAGTGCTCAGTAAATTCTGTACATGCCATTAAATACAATCCAAACCAAATAAAACACAAGCACAGAAAAAGAAAGCAAACTTACATAAAACCCGAGGTGTCCTTTGTGTGCTTCAGGAAAGCACATCATGTCAACCCTGTAGGATGGATTGTCACCACCTAGACGTACTGGGGCAGCCTAGGATCAAGGCAGTTAGATGGATGTCAGCTTACCTCTGGGGGTAGGTCGTTTAGGTGGATGGCAGCTTATTTCTGTGATCAGGGTGTTTGGGCAAATGTCAGCTTGCCTCTGAGATCAGAGTGTTTAGGTGGAAGCGAGGTTACCTCAGGGGTCAGGGGGCTGGGTCAAAGGCAGCCTACCTCTGGGGTTAGGGCATTTGGGTGGATGTGAGCTTACCTGAGGCGCCTGCGTGTTTGGGTGGACAGCAGCTTGTCTGAGATCAGAGCATTTGGGTGGATGGCAGCCTACCTCTGGGGTTAGGACATTTGCGTGACTGTGAGCCAGGTCATTCTGGACCTGAGGGGTCTGCGTGTTTGGGTAGACCGCAGCTTGCCTCTGCGATCAGGGTGTTTGGGTACATGTCAGCTTACCTCTGGGGTCACAGCGTTTGTGTGTAGGGCAGCTTACTACAGCTAACTCTCAATTAGTTTAACTGAATTTATCCTAAAAAATAATATTCATCTCTATACCTGACACACAAAATACCGTGACTTATATATAATGTGGCATGTTGTAAATGCAACCAGTAATCAGAAGACATGTGAAGACACACAGAAGTGTGACATGTGCTGCACACCAGGGCAATTTCAGAATCCCAAATCAGATCTGTAGTTAACACCAAGCTATGGTAAACCAAGTGGCAACTATATACATGTATGGAAATCACACAACCCGAAAAACATATTAATACACAGGTATGTCTGACTCACTATCAAAAACGATGTAAACTTCTGTAGTAGATTAACAGACACAAAAAACCCAGAGGTACACCAACGAAAACACAGTTTTCCAACTAGCAAGTCGCAATTAACTTCTAAATTATCGAAACCCAGCTACATCGATAAGTACAAAAATTACCACGGAACATACATGTATTAGTTTAATAAAGTTTAAGCAGAAATTATCTAAATAAATCCGGCTTTAGTTTTGTTTGCCGGAGCTCGAACGCCGGACATGTCTTACTAAAAGGGCGCGAAGGGGGCAAAGTAACCATGACAACCGCCTGCGGCTGGCGCCACACAACGTCGTTGACCGCAGTCAGACTCTCGCGTGTTTATGTCTGACCGACTCGCGTCGCCATAATGAGATTTAGTCGTACTTACGTTAAAAAAAAGCTCTTACCAACCTCATTTCACTGTATCCTATGCACAGCAATTTATTTAGCTTTCAACAAACTTAATTTTACAGAACAGAATTTCGGTATTGCCTCATCATGAATATATGATAATAAAAAATTCATTAATTTTCTCTAGTCAACGCACTGAATTACGACGGCCAATATTATGTATTATTTTGACAATAATATAAGTAGATTATTCTTTTACTATATGTAAATTCCTTAATTATATTCCATTGCTACTTTACAAAAGCCTTCAGGAAGTTTGGTGTTTTCATGACAACTAACCAAGTGTCTAACCAGTGTTTACCTGAATAATACAGAAAATTAAATGACACTTGTTAAACTCACCTGGACGTACCTTTTACAGTCGTTTAAACCGTCATGAGCAATGCTGAAATCACTGTTGCAAACAGTTCAGCGCGTAACATTGTCATTATTTTTCATCCTTATTAAACAAGGGCACGTTTTTGTGTAGTCTGTGGTGAAATGCATTTTATATTTTCGTTTTTTGAGACACTCTCCCTCCGCCGTGACGCTCCATGGAACCAATACCTTCGGTTCTCTGGGAGTTAAATAAAGGCCCGCCCGCACTGAAATATGATTGGCTTATATGGCTAAGTAAACCAATCAGGTTTACAATCTAGCACTGGCTACATGAAGAGTCACACATATAGGGATCCACACATACGCACGTTCTCTCTTTCTCTCTATCCCTCTCTCTCTCGCTCATTCCTAGCTCATTTACTTGCTCATTCGTGTGTGCTACTGTCTCGCGTGCATGCTCTTGTTTGCTTGCTCTAGTTTCCAGGATATTTTTTTTTTAATTTAGGGGCATCAGGGAGCCGCTGTCAATATGCGGGAGACTTGGGATGTCTGGATAACTGCTTATTTGTACTATCATGATAACTGATCATTTCCAGGGAGCCGTAAATGTTTACACATATTTATTATTTTATAATATTTCATGTATATTTTCAACTTATTCACACCTTATTGTACCATGCGTCCATGCATACTTTACTGTAAAATCAGACAGATAAACATTTAGAAAAATAATCGATTCTACAACTTAACTTGCAGCTGTCCAATTACACATCCATATTTTATTGCTGCAGATAACTGAGGTAGGTGTGGTATATAACGCTGAAGGTTAGACGTATAGTACAATAACATATGTACAACATGTGGTCATTTCAGTCAGACAAACGTTTAAAGTGGAAAACGAGCTTTATATTTTACCGGCAATTTCCATAGCACGTCCATGGACACTGCCATCTATTGAACAAGTAGGGTTACTGAATCGTGAAATGTTTTTTTAGGACCACTAAAAGAGGATTATCAGTATGAAGGTTTATCAATAAAAATAATTTATTAAAATAAATATTACAGGACTCTCCCTGAAAATAAGGTGTTCTTAGCTTCCAAAGCCAAGGACACATTCTAGTGATTTTCCAGGAGAAAACAATCAATCAGCTCATGTTGAAGCTCACAAGGTGTGGAGAACAAGAAAGACAAGTAAGGGAGAAAGGCAAGGTGCAGAGCATACACAAGCAATGTAGCGGCACATCAGTTATAGTGTATGATTAAAAATACATCATTTCTCACAGTATCAATAGTGGCCCATTGCTCCTACTGTAGCCTCACACCTCCAGGGTTGTGGGTTCAATCTGCACCCCTGCTGTAATAAACAGTGAAATTATCACAGTAACACTGTTTATCAGTAAAATAGTACAATACTGTAGAAAGTAGGGCAATATTTATGAGAACCTTGCCGATAAAATGCTGCAATGCACTGTAATTCAGTACGTAAACTGCAAATAAATAAACTGTAGAATTTACTCAAATTAAATGATGTAATAATTTGCACTCGCTTTTTTGGGTTGAATTTAGTATACGCAATTCTAGGAAATATTTTAAATAAATCAAGTTAAAATCTGGGGTGGCATGGTGGTGCAGGAGTTTAGAATGGCATCACCGGTTCATCAGGTGTGGAGTTTGCATGTTCTCCCCATGTCGTTGGCACTGTTGCCTCGCACCACTGGGACCCGGGTTCGAGTCTCTGCCTGGGTCACATGTGTGTGGAGTTTGCATGTTCTCCCCATGTCGTCGTGGGGTTTCCTCCGGGTACTCTGGTTTCCCCCCACAGTCCAAAAACATGCTGAGGCTAATTGGAGTTGCTAAATTGTGTGAGTGGTGTGTGAGTGTGCCCTGCGATGGGCTGGCCCCCCATCCTGGGTTGCTCCCTGCCTCATGCCCATTGCTTCTGGGATAGGCTGCGGACCCCCCGCAACCCAGTAGGATAAGCGGTTTGGAAAATCGATGGATGGATGGATGGATGTTATTCCAAACAATAAGTAAAAAAAACACTTACCGTGTCAATTCTAGGGAAATTAGTTTCAGTAGTTTTGTGGTTGAGGTGACACTTCATCCAGTCCAGACGGTGGATAATTGCTAGGCAAAACATCAGGTCAGCAGGATCACCGCTTCGTTTCACAACTAACATTTTCCGGGCTCTAACATACCGGTCTCGCACTTGTTCCCACTTGTTTTTATGTAGCCCTACCTCTCGGCTCTGCTTCAAGTGGGCTCTGCCTGCAAGATTTCTGACAGAGGGGATAATCCAGATCTGGCAGGTTAAGAATAATATTGTGAAGTTGTTTACCAATCTCTACCTCAGTGCCCTCTCTAAGATGCCAAATAGTCTATCTGCTGGGGAAACCTCTGAATGCTTAGGTTCACCCATCCCTACTGCAGGCACAAGCAGACTGATGGGATGTGCCAGAGATGTGGTCAGAGCATGGCTGCATAGTAATGATACTGTCACTGCCACTGGAGATGTGGATGCAGTCCTTAGTGTCCTGAAGCAGCATTCTTATTTGACTGTGCATTCTGGGATGCCTCCAGCAGATTTTTGTTCAACCAAGTCAGATGCTAGGGAGGATCCTCTGGACTATTGGTTTAGGCTGAATAAGGCAGCAGATGATGCCAAAGGGTTTATTACATGAGATGTTAGGGCACTGCCATGTCTATTAGAAATTGCTCTGTAGGAATATCTTATTAATGCTTTTACATTTATCTGATGCTTTGATCCCTGCGATGGGCTGGCCCCCCATCCTGGGTTGTTCCCTGCCTCGTGCCCATTGCATCCGGGATAGGCTCCGGACCCCCCGCGACCCAGTAGGATGGATGGATGGATGCAACAAATACCAGTTACCATGTTCAGAAGGTCAAGTGCACTCACCCTACCCTTTGTTGGCATTAAGTGGATAACATTTGCTGGGTGATACTGTATGACCGGGGGAGGCGTTTGATGATGGGCATCTACTTTGATAATGCTTGGGTAATAGTACCATGTTTTGTTATTTAATATAAATACTTGACTGAACCAGCTTATGTATTTGGTCTTTAAGAAGTTTTTACTGTTGTCTGGTGTGCTGTCATATAACCTGTCTGACAGAAAGCTGTTTCTCCTCTCAGCACTAGGCGAATGGAAAAAGCCGTGAGCTGGGCTGATGACGAGTACTGGGCAGCCTGGGATAAATGGGATGAGGTGATCGAATGGGGAGATGAAGGATCTTCACCTAAAACACCTTCCTCCAACCAGGCTGGCACCAGTAATGGAGACATGGATGCTGGGGCGGTGAAGGAATATTATCAGAATAAAAAGAAAAAGTCAGACTTTAATCAGAAGTCAGAATTCAAACATATGTATTTCTGAGTTGGAGTCAGTCTGATATTAATTGAAACCACAAACTATGTAACACTATGTAAATGATTCTCACTGACTGAGCAACATTGAAATAATTTCTATAATCATGTTTACTATAAAGAGAAATGTTTCTGTGCAACAGGTCAGCAAAAGAAATGGGTGTGCAGAGGCCTAACAGTGAGGATACGTAAATACGGATGACAGTGAACAACAAACCCCACTTCTGCCAACCATAGTTACCCCATCAGTTTGGAGGGAATCAGTGGCTGAGGGGATGAGGAGATCCACTGGGCGGGAGGACCCATTCTCTGTGGCTGAGTACGAGATCCACCACTGGTCCGGAGTGAGATACTGGTCACGAGAGGCAAAGAAGACACCTGTAAATGAAAAATCCATTCTGGACCTTTGTAATGCCCTGCAGTCATTTACTCTCTCTTGGGGGGAAGGCTGACAGGATGTCCAACACCCAGAACCATATTTAAACCTTTAAAATTATAAAATAAGTTCAGTCTGATATTGTGTCAGCCAAATGGTGTCATCAATGTGCATCATAAATATAACACCTAGCTGATGGTGGACCTAAATTTTCCAAATAAACCAGGAATCATATGAATCATGTCAGTGCACTTTGTACTGAATTGCTTTGGTATAGTGATGTATGCAGGGTTTCATCTATTCCCTTAAATAGTCATGTGTGACGTATTGCTGTAATGCAAATGTTTTTTTTTTTTTAAACTCCCCATTCATTTGTGTTCCTGCCACTCTATAGCTAAGTACAAACATTGAATGATAAAGGCATAGCGGAAACTCAATGAGCGCATTTGACCGAGATCCATGGATGGATGTCATCTTCTCCTGAACTGTGAGTGATAATGTCTCGGCCCCAAGATGCATTTTACCACAGATCCATTCATGTCACTTTTGCAGGCTTGCTTATAATTTTCTGAGCTTCCATTGTGAGTCAAGTGTCCTGGTCATAAGCTCAGGTCTGCCGGTTGCCCCACTGGCCAAATTCCCACGGCCCTGACTTTCTGAGCTGGATATCGTGGTTTTAAGTCCCATCTGGGGTGATTCTTTTTTTACTTTTCCCAGCTGCCTTCTGCTTTGTGATATAATAAATATTGCAATAAGTTTCATCTTCATTTTCAATTAATCAAACTGTATGAAAACTATATTTGCAGCAATTACAGCTTTGCAGTCCTTTGCCATTAGAGCTGTCCGTTTATGACAATATTAGGGGAAATTTCAATCCTGCTATTCCCAGAGGTGGGACTGGCTTGGTATTTTCTCTGACCTCATGGTGAAGCTGGTCTCACATGAGCTTGATAGGCTGGAGATGTGATGATTCTGTAGGCCAGTCAAGCAGGACAGTTCTCTGGATTCCTCATCTTTCACCAGTGTGCTTTGAATCAGCCTTGCTGCTTGATAGAAGTGCTGACCACAGGGAGTGGCATGAGTTGTAAAACAGAGCGGTAACCTTGCTGGTTCATTGCACCTTGTACTCTGTGTAAATCACCCACCTTACCAGCACCAAAGCAGTCCCATACCGTTTTACTCCCTCTGCCATGCTAGACAGAAGCATGGCAGCTATTCTTTGAAGTTGTGCTTCTAAGGCCAGCATACAAGTTGTATTTTCCCTGTTGCAAAAAACACTGGTAGAGATGGCACAACGAGGCACTGAAGGTTTGAGCCTTTTTAACCATTGTATTGAAAACTGGTTCACTACGCGAAGACAGTGCACATGAGTGACATTTCGTGGTGAAAGTACCACTCCTGATTATATATATATACATGTATGAATGCATTTGACTATGTGTGTGTGTGTGTGTGTGTGTGTGTGTGTGTGTGTGTGTGTGTGTGCGTGCAAACTGACAGACTGGGAAAATGAATTCAGAAGTTTTGTTTTGCTAAAAGTAAGTTCATTTTTAGAGAAAATTAGTCACAAACGAAAACAAAAGAAACTGATGGATTTTTCTCTCTTTCCTATCAAGTGAAACAATAATAAAAGCAGACTTAGTTATTGAATTTATATAAAGAATAACAAACTATCTGCCATTCTTTACGGTCACTTTTGCCAAGTTTAATGCCCTTTCTTGTCAATGACCATCATGAGCCTGCAAGGTTCTAACAGGTCGAGATGCTCTTCAGCCAAATGGCTGCTTCAATATTAGTTTAAATACTCATGGCCATAGGTGGAAATTAGTGGGAGAACATTTTAAACTGAACTTGAGAAAACACTTTTACACAGCGTGTAGTTAGAGTATGGAACAGTCTTCCTGTTCATGTAGTGCAAGCTAAAACCCTGGGTTCCTTTAAATCAGAGCTAGATAAGATTTAAAAAATTCTGAGCTATTAGTTAAGTTCTCCCCAAACGTGCTTGATGAGCTGAATGGCCTCCTCTCGTTTGTAAATTTCTTATGCTCTTATTATTTTTCAGTCCAAACTTGGTACCTATTTGGAATAATAGATATATTACCCACAGAAATCAGTCCCCGTACCATGAACGTTGGGTAGAGAAGAACATCTGGTCAGCTTTGCATCTATTGGACATCACAGGAAATGTTCTGTTTTTTGAAAACTTTTGTTTAAAACATAATACAGTTTATTAAAAAAGAGTTTGATATTGTTCTAAAATCTATTCCAGCTGCACATTTAATGTTGGTCAGGAACCTTTTAAACAATTCTCCCCTTCTCCTATTTCATAGCCTCCCTCCTCTCCAATACAATGGTATTATTTTATAAGTAGGGTAAATTCCTAAATGAAATTATTAGACATAATATTATTAGACGTTGCTTATGAACTATTTCGTCACCTTTCCAATAAAAATTCAAATCAACCAGTAAACACATTTGCACTAAATATATTTATTATCCAATACCCCCCAAAGTCAGAGTTACACTTTAAAGTATTCAATGCTATATATACCTGTAATTAATTTCTTCATGCTAAGTTTAACTTTGATAATAATACTTGCACCTTTTAAAATAATGACATAGAAACTTTGGACCACTTGTTCTTCTCTTGTTGCTTCTCAACAAGTACAAAATTTCATTTTTTGACTTCCTTTACTTGTAATGATATTATCTTTGGTGTTGTCCTAAATGATGATACGCTTTATCTTTTACTCAATAAAATTATATTGTTGGGAAAATCTATATTCATAAAACAAGTGTCATGCCCGGCTCGTCCACTCCTCCTGTGTGCCACGCCCCCTGATTACCCACGTGTTTTCTCCCGATTGTACCCAGCTGTGTCTAGTTAATTTGCTCAGTCCTGTGTATTTCAGTCCGTGTCTTACCTGAGTCCATTGTCTGTCATTGATGTTAGTTAGCGTTTCATGTCTCCTGCTCCCTGTTTATTTATTAAATCCCTGGTTTACCCTGACTTCCGCCTGTCCGCCTGCTTCCTGCCCGTTCGCCTCGCACGATCGCCGTTCCGTCCGGCTTTGAACATGACAACAAGATTCTTCAAAACTCCTCCAAACTTTTTTTTATCTTCAAAAAAGAACTTTCTCAGTTCTTCACAGCTTTGACGTTAATGAGGAAAAAAAGCTGCAGTGAAACTTTTGCAAAGGATAAGGGGCCAAACTTTTAGTCCGTAGTACGTGGCGATCGTCAGTCGAATTATGCACTGCTTTTTGGAGCTACAAACGTTCCTGTTAACTTTAGGGATAACAAAAGAATGATGTCATGAGATTCACTGTAATAAAATCACTTTCAAATATTAACGAAATGCAACAAATAAGACTTCTTTAATTCTTATACATGTAGTAAACTGACAGACTGAGAAAATGAATTCAGAAGTTTTGTCTTGCTAAAAGTAAATTCTTTTTTAGAGAAAATTAGTCACAAACGAAAACAAAAGAAACTGATGGATTTTTCTCTTTCTCGTATTAAGAGAAACAATAATAAAAGCAGACTTAGTTAGTTATTGAATTTATATAGAGAAAAACAATCTGCCATTCTTTACGGTCCCTTTTGCCAAGTTTAATGCCCTTTCTTGTCAATGACCATCATGAGCCTGGTATCAGTTCACACACACACACACACACACTCACTCACAACCTCCTAGATGCCGCTCTGAGAAGTGTAATGTTTGTGATCGTGGTTAATCTTATGCTACATTAAGGCCCCATAGTTAATGATGGGGATTAAATCAGGCGATGAAGACAGCCAGGTTACAATTTCATCACCTTCCAAGCTGGTTTTAAGGTGATGTCTTTTCTTTGTTTAAGAATTTTCTGTGCCTATTCTTGAAGTTTCAACTTGTGAGCCTTATGCATTGTATTAAGCTGATGTCTGTGTCAAAGTACGCATGAAAGAAAATTAGACTATTTTGCTGGCTTAGGTCCTACAGGCTTGTTGGCTCAGGGTGTCGTGCTCTTAACATCATGGCTGAGCTCTGCATGTCATATGCATGTTCTGCTGCTTGTTTCCTTGTGCCTGTGTGTGTCTGTGTCTGTCAGTGAGTCCTATGATGCACTGACCTTCTTAGCAGAATATTCCACTTCCTTACAGTATGTCCTATTGTGACTCCCCTATGATCCTGTACTGAATATATTATAAAATGCATGGACATAATCAAATGCTACATCTTCCTTAACTATTCATTTAACATTTTTTAAATGATTTATTTTTCCACTTTTACGTTTAGTGGTCACTCCATAAGAGCTGTCCTTTAACGTGCTGCGCAGTGTCCCTGGATGCTTTGCAGTCCACTGCAAGGCTTGGACTTGAGGAGTCAATTCATTATGAAATGACTCCCAGTCTGAGCTGTGAGCTAATGCAGAATAACCAGAAGCCAGGTAGTGACTCTTGGTTGCTGTAGTTGTTCTCTTCTGACCAGGGAGGTGTTCCACTAAGCAGGATTTCTCAGTTAGCGGAGTTAACTTAAGCTAGAAGTCATGATTGTTCAATAGGAATGCTCCTTACCTCTTACTGGACAATTATGAGTGAGCCAGTGTCTTGTTTAAAAAGAGAAAATCTGTATCCATCTTCTGAATTATTCTGAATTATTCTACTCCTAAACAAACAGTTATCCTCAGAGGCAGCATAACATCTTGGCAGCTGCTCAATGCAGCATTGAAAAGCACTACAGAGAGTAATGAGCTCACAGATGTAATGAGCACAGAGCACGCTGCTCTCAGCAGTTGAGGACATAAATTTTTCCCCACAGAATACTCTGCTTGTGTAGTGTTTGTACTTGGCCTGCTACTGAAGGGGCATAAGTGATAATTAAGTGACATGATAATAAAGTGCATTGCTGGGTGTTTCTTTGCCAATCTCGCATGAAACAGTACTGTGATGCAAGACAGGGAGCTCGCACTCCCTCATTCAGAGAAGGGCACAGAGTGCGGCTGTGGAAACCAGCGCATGTGCAAAAAGGGCATCAGAAATTCTCTGCACCCATCGAGACCCATCCTGGCTGACGGGAAAGCATGGCATGCTGCCCATTTGGCCTCAGTACCCAGTGGACTTCCCAAATTTCCAGCCCTGCCAAAGACTGGTCCTGAAGGAACAGTTGAGCTTGGAATGGCCTAAGGAACTGGAAGCTGTGCAGCCAGGGCACACAAACCATCATCGGCTCAAGGACTATGGAACTTCACAGAATTAAACAAAGAAATGAAATGCATGTTCTGACCGTGATTTTCTGGTTAGAAAGAGATACCTTAAAGGAAAAGATAGATTCAGTATAAAATATATAACAGTTGTTCGTAGATCCTCTTACTGTGGTCCTCAGTGAATGGAACATTTCTAATTGTAATTGATTTCTGTTGGAAGCAAAACAGGCAGTTCATAGTGAAAAGGTTGTGCAGTTACAGGAAGGCACAAGCACAATGTTTTTTGTTGAACTTACATTCTATTTTGTCTGGGGTGTAATGACCTTATAGGAAGAAATGTTACAGGTAAGGCGTGTCTTTAATAGAATACAGTGCTGCTGCAGGAAGTAAAGGGGGGATGTTGCGTTCAGTTAGTAATTGTTCTGTTTTCCATATTACTGTATGGAACCTAAAGAGGGTGCTGTAAGGCTGTTTGATTCGACTTCAATTCCTATTCCAAGAGTCAAGAATGGATAGTATATCCCAGGCAGCAGTTTTCCAGATTATCAACTTCAAAAACTAAAAAATATGATAGGAAAAAAGTCTTTGTAAAATTAAGAAGTATATAATACTATGAATGACAAGGGGTCTTAATACTTGCATTTCAACCAGTTCACATGTTCACACACCGCTTCATACTTCAATATAGTCAAGCTGAGAAGTAAGGGTTAGGGTTATAATTATCAATAAATAATGTACTTCCCTGTGAAACAATGATGCTGGATGTTTATTTGCATATCATGATATGGTGCAGCCTTTTAATAGGTTTCTGTTTTTCTGTTAATCCTTCATGGTGTTGAATAAGTCAGCAAGCATAAGTGTAAGGCTAGTGAGTGACTGGTGTTTTCGGGGGAGACTCCCTAGAGCTGGAGAGAAATACCTTAAGGCACGGGATGAAAAATCCCAAATCTTCCAGGAAAAATGTCAGCATTATATGTATTTGCCACACAGAACAGAACAAAAAATTCCTTAGGGAATCACACGCCTACCATAGTCACGCCAGAACGCCTGGCAGCCACCAAATCAAACATAGGAAAAGGTCCGGATTTATAGCGTTAGAATGTGGTAGAGACTAATATCCATAACGTACCATCCTAGAACACACTGTGCTCTAAAATTTAAGCCCAATTAAAATCTGAATATTAAATGAGGAAAATAATTTGATTTGTTCTTCTATCCCAAGTTGTGGTCTAAAAGCAATAAGACCACCATCCATTATACCTGCTTTGGGGAAAATGCACTCCTGTAGCCACTAGGGGAGCTCTCACCTCTTCTGGGAAGTGAATACATGGTTAGTGCCAGGCGCAAATGAATATCTTTGATTTTGCATCCATGTGGTAACTTGTTGAAGTTGTCCGATAGTCAGTAATACATGGTTTAATTATTATGATTGTTTATTTATTACTTTATAACATCTAAAAGAAACTGAAATAGGAAAGCTTATTTTAATTTATGGTCCACTGGATAAACACAGACATTACAGACGGTTTTTGAGTCTAATGCTGAATGTTTTTTGCGATCATTTTTCTGCCTGCATATGCTATGATTGGTGCAGTGAAATTTGAGAATGTGTTTGTGGTCAGTATCATAGCCTCAGACAACAAACCAATGCTGTAGTGTGTCACTGTGTTTACATGTGAGAGGGGTTCCAGTTACATAATGAACTCGTTCTAATTGTTTTGACGGAGCTCGACAAACCTAAAAAATAAATGCTGGTTTTATCAAAAACTATGTCATATAGCTATATTTCAGATTTATTACAGCTAAACACATCTCAGAGCTCCTAGGAACCTCCTTCTCCCTACATTTCCCTCCTTCACACTCTTCCCTCAAATACTGTTACATTTGTCTTTTTTACACACTCACACCCTGTCTTGATCATACTCTGACTACATGGCATCCATATGCAGGGCAAACTATTTTACAGTCTTATCTAGTATAATAGGACATGAACATTGAATTTGATAGTTATCTTTTATTTACACATTAGGACACAACGCATGAACATGAAGGGATCGTTTGCATTTGCAACCAACACCTCCGCAAACCCCCCTGCGGAATACTGGCCGTCATGTTAACATTAGCTAGCTAGTTAGCATGGATACAGAGTGCACCGGGCTAAAACTATAAAGGACGTAAGGTGTGTGATATAGTAAAACACTTACTAACTGGTAATGCACGTTAGCATTACGTTAAATGACAACTTTACCTGTTACTTACCAGAATAGCCTCCTACACGTGCGACGAATGACAGCAGGCAGAAGGCTGCGTGTTTTTCAGAAACACACCGGAGTTAAACTTACGGCGCATTATTTACCGGCACTTCTAACACCAACATTTGCAGCCGTTAACTCATATGTGGTAGTAACACTGAAATTACTTTCTCTGCGTCAAAATAAGGCAACACTGTGATTTTGATACTTTATCATTTATACTTAACTGTACCTTCCTCCCATTCCTCCGTCTCTGCTTATTGACATTTAGGAGAGTCTCAGATATAAATTAACAATTCAAAATTATCAAACAAAGACAGACACAACACTGAAAAGATGACAAAGACACAGTTTGAAAAGTAAATATGTTTTATTGCAAATCTCTTATCTTAACATAGCCTACCTTATCATATGTTAACTTAACCCATCTTATATCTTAACTTAACCTATCTTATTATATTTTAACTTAGCCTATCTTATCATATAACTTAACCTATCTTATCTTATTATATTTCAACTTAGCTTATATTAATATATTTCGTCTTAGCCTATCTTATATTTTAACTTAGCATATCTTATCCTATCGTATCTTATAGCTACATTAACACTTAAACAGTATCTCTTTCCGTTGGGTCCCGCGGGATCCCAGTCCCAATGCAGGGCTCTAACACGGGTATTCTAAGAAAAAGAAAATAAACACTTTACTTAACTTTACTTAAAGCAGTCATATAACTGCATTATACATACCCAATTAATGCCTTATAAATCATTTATAAAAGTATAAAAAACACGGCTGTAAATACTTATACAAAGGCATAACACATAGCTATGCTGATAATGCATTATGAATGCTCTGATCTATATATACACAATAAATATCTTCATAATACATTATATCGGCCATTAATCCATAATAAACAAGGCTATAATGTGTTATGCTTTTTTTGCAAGTGCATTGTGAAGGTGTCAATAATGCAGTTATATTACTGCTTTAAGTCATTTGTAAACCTGAATTCACAACCTTATATTTACTGCCTCTTGCTACTTCTTCTGAAGGGCAGGGGACAGCAGAAGAAGCACCACTTCATCTTCTTCTTCTTGTGGCTCTTCTCAGTATCATCTTCAGAAAGATCTTCGGCATTCACATGGAATGATACTTCTTCTTCACTGTAGATCTTCTCGGCAGCATCGGCATCTTCTTTTGTTTTATCTGTCTTCATCACTTCAGTCTCGTCCTCTTCCTCAGGTCCTTCTTCTGGTATAGTCAGTAGCTGTGATCTGTCTTCAGATGCCACCATACACTGAAACCTGACCAGTGTGGTAGCATCAGCATCTTCTGCCTGCTGGAATACCACATCAGCTTCTTCATTTTCCTCAGGTCCATCTTCCTGTAAAGTCTGCAGCCATATTCTGGCTACATATGCTGCCATGCACTGCCAACTGTCCACTGTGGCAGCATCAGTGTCTTCTGCTTCCTGAAGCTCCTCATCTGTTTCTTCATCTTCCTCAAGGTCTTCCTCCTGGATGGGTTCTAGCCAAGTTCTGCCTACTTGTGACACCACATATTCCACAGCATTCCCTGTACTTCTCCCTCCTTAACCTCCTCCACATTCACTCCCACCTCACATCCATTCTCCTCACCTCCATTTAGCATATCCATCATACTAATACCAGCCTCTGTCCCCTCCATCACAACCCTGGAGGCCTTCCCCTCAAATGTTCCCCACTCTGGTACCTCCACATATTCCTCACTACTCTGCCCCCTTACCTCACCCTCCCCCCGGCTTGTCCGGTCCTTCCTGACTTTCTTTTTTTTGTTAAGGTAGCAAGTTTTATAAATTTCCCAGTCTTCAGATGAAAGGCCGTAATTACTCTGAAGACTTTGAGATGAAATCCATCCTTTCCCACACTCTCCCCTCCCTTACCCAAATCAGTAGACCCCCCCAATCCCCCCTTAACCCCCCCAGCCTGGACAGTGGGGAGTGTCACTGGTGAGAACTCCTCCACACCTTCTCCCCAGTTGATCACTTCATCCCACAGGTTCCAGGCTTCCCAGTGTTGGGTGTTGGTCCATCGATCAGCTCTCTCAATTCGCTCTCTGGGGAATAAACGAGAGATTAACCAGCACTTAAGAGAGATAATAAAATAAATAAAGAGCTGGAAATTCTTCAACCATACAGAAAATACAATTGTTATAATTATTATAATAAATAATTACAGGGGTCACATAGAATAAAAGAAACAGCGAGCAAGATTGCAAAAAAAATCGACTGTAAAATGCACGATACTGTAAGTGCAATAGCATATTAAACAGTAATGTCACCAAATTATAACTAGAATCAAATACGAAACAACTGTGCTCCACATCAAATGAATACCCAGATGAATACTACCAAGAACTGAGTTAACACTAACCAAGCTAAGAATATTTGAAAGTGTTAATCCTGTGTAACAATGTAAATAGATGTAATGATAAACTTAGAAGCATCTAGCCTACTCCGAAAGTAATGGCCCAAATTTTTTTTAACAATTTACCTACCACCCTGTACAGTAGGGGGTCCCAACTTCCGGTCGGTGTTCCGGTACCGTCCGCGCGGAGTATTGCACCGGGCGGCAGACAACCGGGGGTAGAGGAGCCAGCCGTCCCGTTTATTAGGGGATCGCGCCGTTTTGGAAAGAAAGCTGCCCGTATTGATGTACGGAAATACGCCATTAGCCCCGCATGTCCGTATACACCGTCAATCTCCCGCCGCTCGGCGTGGGAACCCCCAAATTATACCGCCGTCTTACCCATCCGTGACACTTTTCTACGACGGAAACCGATCCGCGGACATCGAAAGGTTGGGAAGCCCTACTAAACTAGCATGTTTGAGATGAATTTACTAACCAAATAGTCTGTCATTATTTAAATATTAGCAACCACAGTAGCAATAAAAACCACTGCACTTTAAATGACGTTAAAAAATATGTAATATTAAAAAAATATGTAATGTTTTTTATTGTATTATAGACATTTACTATATGTCATTATAGTATAAAAGGCTAAATAATCGAAGTAGCACAACATCAGTTGAAGAATTCAAAGACATTTTGGAGAGCTAACAAGCTACTCACCTCTGCGCCATTTTCACTCAGAGTTTGTTGTGCTTCAAACGGTAAAGTTTGTTTACGTTGTTTCTATGGAAACTGCTCTGACTCTCCGCTTGACCGTAATATAAAGGCATGTATGCAGTAATTTTCTGATTGCAGATTTGATCCCTATGCAGTAATTGACCACTGACCTCTTGGACCCTCTGGGCTGCCTTCACCTGCATTGAGGCAGCTGTTACATTTGCTGTCATTACATTCAGCCCAAAATATCAAAGTACAGGATTTAAGATTTGAATTAGTAACAGGACCGTGGGAAACAAAACATATATGTTATTGATCCCACGAAGAAAGTTTTCAATTTTCTCCTTCTTTCAGTTCTTAAATAACGTGTCAGTTCTTGCTCTGGTTGGTTGGGATTTACCATTTTAACATTGTAGCAGTTCCTAGGCAATACACAGACAAATTCTTTTTTTTAGGATGGAATTGTTATGTTGTAAACGATTACCTTCACGTTTCAACAAAGGTACTTGCTTTTGATATATAATTTTTTGTACATGTGTACTCTGGTCATACCCCTTGGACATTTGGATGGCATGGAAGGACAGTCACTGCTGTCACCTATACTGTCCCTGTCTGCTTTTCTCATTTAAGTGTTGATACGGCAAAAGAAGATGGACCTTTTGTAGAAATTTCCAGCCAGAGACTTGGTTCCTATATGAAGAGAATATTTTATTTTAATTCAGGCTAAGAAACTACAGAAAACCAGCTCTGCATGTGATCTCCCCTTTACTGCACAAGGAGGGCACACACATCAACAATTAGCAATGCAGCAAAATACAGATGAACAATTTCTCACAGTTTCAGAATAAATCAGATTTCTCTGTAATTCAGAGATTGTCTAAGACTAGATCATTTTCTGCACTTGAACCTAATTTCAAGATAAATGACACCTGGGTCTATTAAAAGAAGGTGATGCTGCCTGACCCACCAACCAAGGCTGGGAGGAAAGGGAGGAATACTAGTCAAAGGAAGGAAGAAAAGCAGCCCACCCTATCTCATGGTCATGGATACAAAAGTCAGGGAGTGTTACGAAGAAGACACCACACTTAAGACCATTGGTTTTATGCACTGAATTACACCAGATAGAGTTTTTGCATTCTAGCTGTGTTACGTAACATTCCTCAGCCTTCATTTGTTTCCACAGAATGCAGGACATAATTTAGGGTGCCAAACAAGACAGCGGAACTGCAGTATAGCCAATTATTTGTTTCAGTAGTTTCATAACAACTCGAACATAAAATGTTTGTTTTTCTTAGATAAAAGTCCAGTTGAAACAGACTTTATTTTTAAATGTTAGATTGGATTTAAGAGATGGAACATGTTGCTTGTGTTAATACTGCTTTGATTTTGAGGATGAAGTCTGAAGTGTAGGTGACGTGTAACAGGTTGTTATTTTACTTTTAACTTATAATTATACAAGATTCTGTTTTCCTTCTTCTGTCTAACCTGATGGGTACAATATCCTTTAAACTTTCCCATGATGCTTTTGTCCTGCATCGCCCCTCCCTCTGTCTTTTCCCCTTTATAAGGGTCCCGACCTCATTTCCTCTTCCCTTTGGTGTATTGCACACATGGGAAGAGGTGAGGATCTAGTGGCAGGGTCCCCCGAGTTAGTAAATCAATTGTATAATTATGACCCATATATATTATATTTGATTTATTATTCATCATAAGCAGGGGATAGAAAACACATAAGTATATACATTGTTTTACTTTGTGCAGAGAGAGCGAGAGGGCCAGAGCATATGAAGTTTACCCCTTTCCTTATTGTTCCCAACAGGTTCAATAAAATCCGGGAACGACAACGGCGTCTGTAATATCCCTTCCTCCTGCACCCCACACACACCTGATAACACCCCAAAACACAATGCAGTGACCGTTTACATAGGTACACTAGTGCGACTTGTAAATATGCCCTTAATTTATGCCTGAAAATGCCTCCCATATAGTGGCTGACCACAAATCATGTGAATGACCCGGAAAGAGTGAGTGTATATATATATATATATGTATGATGTGCATGTGAGAGACACCATCGGAAGTCTGGTTTCAGTTCCTCAGAGGCACTACTATGGAGGCGCTTACAGTAATAAACTTGCTGACCGCAAAAACTGGCACTATGATGGAAGTTATGCAGAAGTGCAGAGTAGATGGAATAATTTTTGTACCTCAATAAGATTGTATGCCTTTTGCCTGTGTCTCCAGCCAGTGCCGGGGGTGAAACGCGCTTGTAATTATCAGCGGGATAACATTATCGTTTTTTTTATTCTGTGGAAAATGAAAGACCGATTTACTGGCCAGATTTATTTATGAATCATAAACATGTTGTGGGCTATATAAGTAAAGTCAGGGCTCTCAAGTCTTATGCATTGACTGTGAGACACTTGCATTTCAACCAGTTCACATGTTCACACACCGCACCTTATGTTTGTCAAGCTGAGAAGTAAGGGTTAGGGTTATAATTATCAATAAATAATGTACTTCCCTGTGAAACAATGATGCTGGATGTTTATTTGCATATCATGATATGGTGCAGCCTTTTAATAGGTTTCTGTTTTTCTGTTAATCCTTCATGGTGTTGAATAAGTCAGCAAGCATAAGTGTAAGGCTAGTGAGTGACTGGTGTTTTCGGGGGAGACTCCCTAGAGCTGGAGAGAAATACCTTAAGGCACGGGATGAAAAATCCCAAATCTTCCAGGAAAAATGTCAGCATTATATGTATTTGCCACACAGAACAGAACAAAAAATTCCTTAGGGAATCACACGCCTACCATAGTCACTATACTACTCAGAACGCCTGGCAGCCACCAAATCAAACATAGGAAAAGGTCCGGATTTATAGCGTTAGAATGTGGTAGAGACTAATATCCATAACGTACCATCCTAGAACACACTGTGCTCTAAAATTTAAGCCCAATTAAAATCTGAATATTAAATGAGGAAAATAATTTGATTTGTTCTTCTATCCCAAGTTGTGGTCTAAAAGCAATAAGACCACCATCCATTATACCTGCTTTGGGGAAAATGCACTCCTGTAGCCACTAGGGGAGCTCTCACCTCTTCTGGGCCCAGCTAAATAATTATGTTACGCATTCTAACAAGCTTTATTATCTGTGTCAATAAGCCCTGCTTTTACACTAACACTCCTGCTGAGAGGCTAATTTGATTACCAGTCTTGCCCTTGTCATTAGGAACACATGAGAATTTGCGCAGTGCTGTTTCACAGTGGATTCTCACTGGTTTTCCCCAAGACTGGTACGATACATTTTATTCAGTTTCATACCACAGGTATCCAGCTCTTGCAAGAGGGATCAATTGGTTTATACTAGTGCAAGGAAACTATTATTATGATGGTGGGTTATCAAACACAGTAGCTGGCTACCTCAGACATAAGACGCCCATTACGTACCTGTGTATCACCTATATGGGCTTGGAATCTGTATATAAATTGAAATAATTATTCATAGCCCAGATAGCATCATATTATTGTTTCAGCGTTGAAGTATAGTTAAATGCATTGAATTATGGTCAGTGTTAAATTATCAGCATTGAAACTGAATTGATTTTTGGTCATTTTTTCAATATTGAAAAAATAATGGTGGCGAAACCTTGATATAAAGTGACTTTTTCAACATTGAAAATAAGATGCTGAGTTAACATCAATATTATTGAAAATAAAAATGGAAAAATGAATTTATGGGGGGGCGGCATGGTGGTGCAGTGGTTAGCACTGTTGCCTCACACCTCTGGGACCCAGGTTCGAGTCTCCGCCTGGGTCACATGTGTGTGGAGTTTGCATGTTCTCCCCATGTCGTCGTGGGGTTTCCTCCGGGTACTCCGGTTTCCCCCCACAGTCCAAAAACATGCTGAGGCTAATTGGAGTTGCTAAATTGCCCATAGGTGTGCTTGTGTGAGTGAATGGTGTATGAGTGTGCCCTGCGATGGGCTGGCCCCCCATCCTGGGTTGTTCCCTGCCTCGTGCCCATTGCTTCCGGGATGGGCTCCGGACCCCCTGCGACCCAGTAGGATAAGCGGTTTGGAAAATGGATGGATGGATGTTACAGGTAAGGCGTGTGTCATGCCCGGCTCGTCCGCTCCTCGTGTGTGCCACGCCCCCTGATTACCCACATGTATTTCCCTGATCGTCTCCAGCTTTGTCTAGTTACTTTGATTAGTCCTGTGTATTAAGTCCTGGTCTCCCCGGTTTCCCTTGTCCGTCATTGATGTTTGTAGGTGTGCTATGTTTTCCAGTCCTCGTTTGCCCATTAAATCCCTGGTTTTGCCCCGACTTCACCTGTCTGCCTGCCCGCACGATCGCCGCTTCGCCCGACCGCGATCGTGACAGCGTGACTTTTATAGAAGACAGTGCTGCTGCAGGAAGAAGAATACATAAGTAAAGGGGGGATGTTGCGTTCAGTTAGTAATTGTTCTGTTTTCCATATTACTGTATGTCACAAGAGGGTGCTGTAAGGCTGTTTGATTCGACTTCAATTCCTATTCCAAGAGTCAAGAATGGATAGTTGATCCCAGGCAGCAGTTTTCCAGATTATCAACTTCAAAAACTAAAAAATATGATAGGAAAAAAGTCTTTGTAAAATTAAGAAGTATATAATACTATGAATGACAAGGGGTCTTAATACTTTTCATTTAATTTTATTAACTCAATCTTTTGCTGGCAAGTATACCTTTTAAATTATATACATAACAGTACAACTGCATTATTTGTGTTTTGTATGCACACTTCATACAAAGCAAAAGGTTACGGCGGCTACTTCATTAATAGTATTTCTTATTGATACTTTACAATTCCGTTCTATTGCCCAACTCCCAAAGGATCATACATTTTTATTAAAACATAGTAGTCTATGGAAATGTCAATACTAATCATACATTTCAGTGACATAACTAAATAGACATATGTTGACACACAGACACAGATAAAAACAATTAAACTCCCTCTATGTGAAAATGACATGTGACACACGTCCTCA
This sequence comes from Brienomyrus brachyistius, assembly GCF_023856365.1. Taxonomy (NCBI): domain Eukaryota; kingdom Metazoa; phylum Chordata; class Actinopteri; order Osteoglossiformes; family Mormyridae; genus Brienomyrus; species Brienomyrus brachyistius. Next base: position 27,476 of record NW_026042536.1, on the reverse strand, counting down.
ATGTTAAAATCCATGAGTGTAAAAAATGACCATCGTTGCTAATGTTATATCTCAGGTCTCAGATTACTTCTTTAAGTGTCAATTAAACTGAAAAAAAATCACAGAAAAAGGCAAGCTTATTTGCCGACATTTAGTAACCGACAAGCTGATTAAGGAGGACTAAACCTGTACCTGGCTTTCCTGTCAGCTCCTTGGGGATGGCTAATCTTCAAATTTTATTACAAATACTACAACTTTATTTTGTGCCTTGCTTAAAGTAAAATATCTCCAGACTACTAAATACCGCGTTAATGGTGACATTTTTAAACTGATTCGCTTCTTTCGCCTCACTCTCCTCTATGTGACGGGTGGGCGTGGTTGATCTAGCCGGCTCCCGATTGGCGGGTATTCGGTAGCTCCTGTGTCATGTGACTGGTAGTAGTGTAGGCAGCACCGCCATAGATTTGAAACCCTGTGTGCCTCCTTGGGCGATACGCGATGTTGGCATGGTAATTGTGAAATAGAGGATTCATAGATATGACTTAGTGAACCGACTATTTTCGAAACTGCAACAACATGAGGAATGTTAAAACTAGAAAACAGGGAACCACATTTCACAGGTAAAAAAATCTGCGGTACGGTCAAATAAGATACATAACATGTTTACTTGCCTGTGACACTGACGGGATACTAGCATTAGTTTTTGTTGAGAATACTATGAGCAATACTACATAAATTTGGGGGGGGGCAGTAGTGGTGGGCTTGTTTATTTATTCTACATAATTGTAAGATATAAATGCGTTAATTAGTAAAGAAGTTATGGCTAAAAGATCTTTCCATCTACATCTGTTGCTTGTTTATGTCTAATTATCGCTCCAAGATGGTGGCGCTGCTGACTCGTTGTGGAAAAGCGAGATGAGGCATCTAGGCTTTCAAATTCATGAGCACCACCATGTACTTCGTTTAAATGGGAGGTTCACCCCAAAACTATAAAAAGATATTTTAGAGGGGCCTTAATGCTATCTATTCATCAAAGTTCTGCTGGGAGTTGTTCAGGTTTGGAAATATCAGCCGTAGAAATGTCGGGCTTCTATCGAAGTACACTACTCGTATCACTGCGCATTAGACACAAGCGCGAGCTGTGTGTGGAGTTGGGTAGAAGGAAATAGTTCGTATATTAAACTGCTCGCGACGAAGTCTGTGGATTTTCTTAACCTGTTCCTGATTTCTGGTAAGGGATATTGCTGTTGAATTTTTCAAATACGATGTTCTGGCGCTTTAAGTAGTGAAAGCAAAATTGAATCTTATTATATTGCTTATTCATTAATAAGTACCTATAACATGTATACTGCCCAATGTTTTGATTTAATAAATATTTAAAATTAATAAATATTTCAAAAATACTTCAATATTTAAAATGGTTCATGATTTTCAGGAGCGGTACAGTGGTTAGCATTTCTTTGGGTCCCAGGTTCGAGTCTCCGCATGGGTCACATGTGTGCGGAGTTTGCATGTTCTCCCCATGTCGTCATGAGGTTTCCTCTGGGTACTTTGGTTTCCCCCCACATTCCAAAGACATGCTGAGGCTAATTGGACTTGCTAAATTGCCCGTAGGAGAGCATGTGTGAGTGAATGGTGTGTGAGTGTGCCCTGCGATGGGCTGGCCCCCCATCCTGGGTTGATTGATGGATGATTTTCAGGTCACACTGCCCCCTCAGAGCCCACCAATCAGTGACTGTCTCATAGTGTGATGTAATACACAATGTCCGCACCACCCACTTTTCAGTGAGCAGTAAAAAGACACCAGCTTGTCTCAGCGGACAGCGGCTCTTATCAGATAAGGGGAAAAGGACGAGATATCAAAAGTAAAAATAAATATATCACATTTGGTTAACATCAAATGAAAACAGCCCTGCAATAATATATTGGATTCTAGGATATCACCTATCAAAAGGGTGAATCTATTCTAGCAGACCATAAAAATCCAATTATGAACAGTGAAAATGGGCATAATAGGTCCCTATAAACGACAGGTTTCTGTCCATGGTGCTGAAAACCAGGATTGGCAGAATTCACATTACAGCGATTCCCCACTATATCGCGGATTTTCCTCCGACGCCTCACAATTCTCTGCGTATCCCGTACATTGTTTGTGGTCCGATTGTTTTCGTTTTGTTCTAAGCCCTACGATGGAAGACGTTGACCATTCAGGAGAAGGTAAAACTTCTGGATGTGCTTCGGGAAGGAAAGCGTTATGCGGACGGCGTTCGCCATTATGGTTTGAATGAATCAACAGTACGCTACATGAAGAAGGATGAAAAGAATGTGTAAGAGCCATATATGTTTTTATTTTTATATATTCCATTACATATATAGAGAGAAAGTTGTGTGTGTGTATACATATTAAAAATTATTATTTTATTATTATTAGCCATTTTAAAATGCCAAAATTAGGCATTTTGTTTTTTATATGTCTGTCTCTCAAAATACTGCTAAAAAATATATTGTTAGGTGAGAATACATTTTATTATTACAGCTCACCTAACAAACTTCATAGCCTAGCCTAGCATACCTTAAACATGCTTGGAACACTTGCATTAGCCTACAGTTGGACAAAACTCGGGGTAAGTTGTCATTTTTTTGTAGGTTAGTTTGGTTTTTAAATTGGACCCCTCATGGTCTGGGTGAAGTTATGCTGGTCTTCGCCATCTGTGCACCCGGTTCGATTACTGACCTTCCCACATGTTCTCCCAAGGAACCTGGCAGATGTGGACAAGGACGGCCAGCTGACAGGGGAGGAGTTCATCCTGGCTATGCACCTGGTGGACATGGCGAAGGCCGGACAGCCGCTGCCCCTCACGCTTCCCGGGGACCTGGTGCCCCCCTCCGTCAGGTAGACAGCCGCCGCCGGTGGCCAATCGGTGAACCCGGCAGAGCAGTAAATAGAGCTCTGGAAAAAAATTGAGACCACTCTATACTGGAAAAAAAATCTGCTTGTTTAAAGCTGGTTTTGCTGGCAGAAAGGTACGCTGAGCGTCAGGTTGCTTCCAGGTTCTAAGTACGCAAGTGTACAAGAATATGGTGAAACGGGAGACACTGAGAAAGGCCAGAAAGCAGCCAGGTAAAGGGTGGAAACGACTTCCCAATGCTTGAGATGCCCGTTCACTTATCCGACAGTGCCTCATGAATCATGACCTCAAGTGACCTGTACTTGGTGGAAACGTTAAGTGCAGGTGTGAGGTGCACTGCTAGGACAGTTCATAACAGGCTCATAGAAGCAGGGCTGAAGTCCCATAAAGCAAGGAAGAAGCCCTTCATTAATGAGAAGCAGGAAAGAACCAGGCTGCAGTTTGCAAAAGAAAAAAAAACATTATTCACAGATCCATACCCATAAAGGAGAACTGAGTGAAACAAAAATTGGTGCTATGGTCTCTAACTTTTTTCCATAGTTATATGTAATGAATGGGGAAAGGCGGGGGGGTTGAATATGCTGTGTCAGGCTGGACATTGACCCATCTGGAATCACAGAAAGGGAGAGTGTCCCCATACACTGAGATACTTCGACTGAGCCCAGCTAAGGGACTCCTGATGAGTGAGCACGGGAAGCTGTATGGTGGTTGTTCCTGTGTAGCCTGACTCAGAGTCTCAGGTTCTAGCACCTTCTACCTACACGGAGGCATGTTGTATTTTGCAGAACGGGGAAGCAGGGGGAATTGCTTCCTTTGAATCGCACCATCGTCCCTGAAGAAATTCAAGTTGAACCACCCCAGAAGACAAAGAGTAATGGTAGCATTAGTAGAACGGACAGACGGATTTACACACACACACACACACACACACACACACACAAAGACAGGCACCTTCAGCTAGTGAATGTTTTTGGTGACACAAGTGTGTATTAGTGATGTGCCGTTCTTAGTATCTTTACAAAGAATCACCTGATTCACATTGAATTGCAGGAGGTCAAAGGTCACTGCCCCTATTGCCATGGTTACCACGTGTGCGTGTGCATGGCCCTCCTTGCAGTTTCGTTCGAGGACAAGCTAAAGGAGAACTTCCAGCGGGGAAACGCTGAGCTGGAGAGGCGGCGGCAGGTCTTACAGGAGCAGGAGCGGCGCGAGCAAGAGAGGCGGGCCCAGAAGGCCCGGGAGGAGCAGGAGCGGCGTGAGCAGGAGGCGCGGGAGCAGGAGAGGAGGCGGCAACAGGAGCAGGAGCGGCGGCTGGAGAGGCAACGCGAGCTGGAATGGCAGAAGGAGGAAGAGCGCTTAAAGGAGCTGGAACGCAAGGAGGTCAGTCTTTCTAGTATGGAATGCTAGCATTGTACTTGGGGTTAGGCAGTCGCTCTTTGGTCATTGGTCCAGTCCCAGCCCATTTGGGTTTAGCAAATTAATGTTGTTGGCGATTCACCAGCACTGTTGCCTCATACCTTTCAGAGCTGGGGGTTGGAATCCCACCTCCACTCTTTGAGAGTTTCCATGTTCTCCCAGTGTTGTGTGGCCTTCCTCCAAAAACATGCCCTTAGGTGGTCTGGTGCCTTTAAATTCTCTGCAGTGCGAGGTTCTAGTGTAAGTGCATGTTTTGTGCCCTGCGATGGGCTGACATCCCGTCCAGGGTGTACCCCCCCAGCCTGGTGCCCTGTGCTGTCCTGGATAGACTCCAGGCCCCCCTGTGATAATTGGCTGGAAGTTAATAAAACTTCATTATTGTAACCCTGTGTTGGGCAAATACAGCATTATAACTAATTAAACTAGTTTACTGGTGAAACTCCGTTTATGTACATCTCTGAATGGCTGGGAAGGTTTGACAGCATGTATTTGGTTATTGGTTTAGCTTGTGTGTGAACGTGTGCGACCTGTGATTAGCGCGTGTGTGTGTGTGTGTGTGTGTGTGTGTGTGTGTGTTTGGTCGTGATCATGTGTGTGTCCCTGCAGGCTGCTAAGCAGGAGCTGGAGCGTCAGAGGAAGATGGAGTGGGAGTGGAGGAGGCGACAGGAGCTGCTGAATCAGAGGAACCAAGAACAAGAGGACATCATCAAGCTTAAGGCCAAGAAGAGGAGCTTGGAGCTGGAGCTGGAGGCTGTGGTGAGGACCAGGCCGTCCTGCACCTGTTTGCCCCGACCGACTGCATTCCCCTTCAGGAACGAGGAACAGCCAGCTGTTGAAATCGCACTATCAGAGACGCACGTTTTCCTTTCAGATGTCAATGGTACACATGCTTGTGTCCACAGCGACAATATTCCCGCCCTCAGGACTCATAAGACCACTGTTTAATTTCAGAGAGACAAGCACAAGCAGATCTCTGACCGACTCAGGGACGTCCAGAGCAAGAGGAGCATCCAGAAGGGAGAGCTGGAACTGATCAGTCAGAAGCAGGACAGCTGCCTGCTGGAGGTCAACGCCCTGCAGCGGCAGCTTGAGGTCTGCGGCCTTCCTCCGCTGCCGTCCAAGATCCCAGCAGCTATGGGACGAGCACCAGCTGCAACACTGATAAATAGATTCAACACGGTTCTTTTTCCATGTGATCTGGCGTTATGTCTGCTGTGCGTTATACAACAGCTGTGCCACTCCTGTCTGATTAGCAGTCTTCAGATTTTGGCAACCAAGGGAGAGACTGTTCTTCACACCTTTCCTGGAGAATGTGCAGTTTTTTTGGGGGGGAATTTACTATAAAAGCAATAGATAGATAGGGTGAAGTTTCCAGGGAGGGTTTATTTCAGGATTCTCCAGCTTTCTGAGGGAGTTTGGCCTGTTTTTGTGCAGGAGGGGCAGAGGAAACATTCTCAGCTGATTGTGGAGCAGCAGAGATGCAAGGAGATCCTATGCAACATGGGGCTGAACAGTAGGTCTGGTGAGTCTGATCTCCCTGCTTCTCCCTGCGTTACCTGGCGCCCCACCCCCCTGCAGTCATTCTTGAAGTACTTAAATGTCATGGTGGCACATGGGTGGTACATGCTTCTTGTGCTTCTAAAATGTAGGTGTACACTACCAGACAAAAGTTTGGATGCACCCACTTGTAATACATCTATCTGTATTTTAGCTACATTATTCACCTTAGAGTAAAAGGCTTGGAGGCAGTCGACAGTTTTGCTTCGATGACAGCAATGCAGAATCTTGGCGTTCTTTCAGCCAGCTTTCAGATGTAACCCCCCCTGGAAGGCTTTTCCAGCAGTACAGGAGTTTCCAGAAGTTCTGGGCACAAGTCGGCTACCAACTCATCTCGGCTCTGTAGGGTTTGGGTGGAGTGGGGGATTGTGGGGGCCAGGTTATCTGTCACAGCCCTCCCTCTCACATGTCAACAAGAAAATACTTACCATATAACCTCGAGGTGCACTTAGGGTTGTTAATGTAAGGGCCCCCTGCTGATACAGCGCGTTGCTGCACCCTCCACACGAACCACCTCAGTGATGAGAACCTGAGTGTAGTCGTGCAGCGGGTGACACCTCAGCATCACACTAGTCCGAATGGAATGGAACAGTGTACATTTTTTTCCGGTGGCTGGAGTGCCAACCCTGCCACCAACCCCCTTGCAGTTTTCCCTGCAAGTTGGAGGACTTCCTTGCAGGGCTTAGATGTAGATTGTCAGTCCCAGGATGAAGCAATTGCAGGTGAAGGGTCTTGCTTAGAGGTAGTGTTTCTGTATACAGGTCCGACACTTTCCTCCGTAAAGAGGGGCGTGACTGAGAAGGACATCGTCTGTCGGAAACTCAAGGAGCAGCTGGATGTGCTGGAGAAGAATACCGTGGCAAAACTGTCGGAGATGGACCAGTACAACGTGGACATCAAGGTGAGGAGGCATTACTGGTGGTAGAAAGGCATCAATGTTGTGGCTTGCCTCTAGTTAGCCCAGTGTGCTGTACAGGGGCCAGTAGCATTTGTAAATAGAATAAAGTGGAGAAGTGAAGCCTCAAAATTGGCAGGAGGTGGGACTTATCGATTGCCCAGTTTACTAAACTAACTAGTGATGGACAAAAATGATGCCCCATGAGCCATTTGCTGTATTTGCTGATTTGATTGCATTCAATTCATAATTGGGCTCAAAGCGCTGCCCCACAGCGCTGCCCCAAAGCGCTGCCCCAAAGCGCTGCCCCACAGCGCTGCCCCACAGCGCTGCCCCACAGCGCTGCCCCACAGCGCTGCCCCAAAGCATGCCAAGAGCACCATCTAGTGGGCTCAAAAAATACAACAAATGGTTCTTGAGGCAAAAACTCAAGAACATTAAATGTTTTGATTTAATAAATATTTAAAATTAATAAATATTTCAAAAATACTTCAATATTTAAAATGGTTCATGATTTTCAGGAGCCGTACAGTGGTTAGCATTTCTTTGGGTCCCAGGTTCGAGTCTCCGCATGGGTCACATGTGTGCGGAGTTTGCATGTTCTCCCCATGTCGTCGTGAGGTTTCCTCTGGGTACTTTGGTTTCCCCCCACATTCCAAAGACATGCTGAGGCTAATTGGACTTGCTAAATTGCCCGTAGGAGAGCATGTGCGAGTGAATGGTGTGTGAGTGTGCCCTGCGATGGGCTGGCCCCCCATCCTGGGTTGATTGATGGATGATTTTCAGGTCACACTGCCCCCTCAGAGCCCACCAATCAGTGACTGTCTCATAGTGTGATGTAATACACAATGTCCGCACCACCCACTTTTCAGTGAGCAGTAAAAACACACCAGCTTGTCTCAGCGGACAGCGGCTCTTATCAGATAAGGGGAAAAGGACGAGATATCAAAAGTAAAAATAAATATATCACATTTGGTTAACATCAAATGAAAACAGCCCTGCAATAATATATTGGATTCTAGGATATCACCTATCAAAAGGGTGAATCTATTCTAGCAGACCATAAAAATCCAATTATGAACAGTGAAAATGGGCATAATAGGTCCCTATAAACGACAGGTTTCTGTCCATGGTGCTGAAAACCAGGATTGGCAGAATTCACATTACAGCGATTCCCCACTATATCGCGGATTTTCCTCCGACGCCTCACAATTCTCTGCGTATCCCGTACATTGTTTGTGGTCCGATTGTTTTCGTTTTGTTCTAAGCCCTACGATGGAAGACGTTGACCATTCAGGAGAAGGTAAAACTTCTGGATGTGCTTCGGGAAGGAAAGCGTTATGCGGACGGCGTTCGCCATTATGGTTTGAATGAATCAACAGTACGCTACATGAAGAAGGATGAAAAGAATGTGTAAGAGCCATATATGTTTTTATTTTTATATATTCCATTACATATATAGAGAGAAAGTTGTGTGTGTGTATACATATTAAAAATTATTATTTTATTATTATTATTATTATTATTATTATTATTATTATGTTACTCATATCCTTAGCCCGACATTTAACATAGCCCGATATATGTGTTTTAATGAGTTTACATATGTTTAAAGCATGTGGGAGGGGTATTTTAAGGCTTAAACTTAAAAAAAAAATTATATGATCCTTCTGTATCGTGGATTTTCACCTATCGCTGATGGGTCTGGAACGCATCTACTGCGATAGGCGGAGGATCAAATTTACCTTCATGTGGAGTCTTGGCTTTTCACAATGTTTCATTCCTGCTTATAGCTAAGGTTTTTTTTAGCCGTCGTCACTCTAAGGTTGCCCATTAATGGTTTGGAATTGGGAATGTAAAGCTGTTTTGTTAGCATGTCTGCCTTACAATTCCTTTACTGTAAGTCAAGGCCTGCTGGAACTCAATACTGCTTCATGGCGCTTGTATTTACTCTTTATTTTTTATTACATTATGTTTGAGACTAACCCCTTTATCTACCTCTCCATTCCTCCTGTTGAGCTCCATACAGAACTAGTGGAGAAAAGGGGTGCTTGGAGGGGAGACGATATCTCTGGATGCCCACTTAAGAAATATCTGCGTTACCTTCCAATACACCTTCCAAACTTAAGTGGATTGAACATGGGTGCTGTTGAATTAATAAAAAAAATGCACTGTATTAAAATTATTTTGTTTATATAACATAAAATTGAACTATAACCATGAAATTTAAATCTGTTGAGTTTATATATTGACAAAATAATAATTCAGAATTTTTAACCCTCATTGAACAAAATTAAACCTAATATGGACAAATGGAAAGCATTGAAATTATCCTTATGGGGGGAAGGTTAATGTTACTAAAATGGTTGTGGTGCCTCAAGTTAATTATCTCTCTATGATGCTTCCATTTAATATTCCGGAAAGGATATTTGAACAGTACGAGAGTATAGTAAAAGATTTTTGTTGGGAAAGAATAAACCTAGGATTAAAATTACTTCGCCCAGAGACAAGGGAGGTCTAGGATTGCCAGATGTTAGATTATATAGCATGTCATTTGAAATAGCCAAACTCTACTATCACTGGAAGAATGTGAATTCTGATGTGGACTGGATAGCTATCGAGAGCAATTTGGCTTCACTATTTCAACCTCTGCACATTCTGTCACAATGGGGGGACAATATAAGAAACACAAACCCGATAATATCTTTTTCGAGAAATATATGGATCAAAATACATAAGAAGCTTAAAGTATCACATGACATGCAGCCATATTCCTCAATTTGGCACAATCCTCAAATACAAATAGTAAAAAGTATGGAAACAATGGCAACCCAAAGGGGTGAAAACTCTCTGGGATTTATTCGTAAATGGGATGTTTATGTCATAATCAGACTTAAAGAGTAAGTATGATGTAGGAGGAGGAGGGAGTTTTTGGAAGTTTTTGCAACTGAGGCATTGAGTCACAAGTGTTAAAATGCAGAAGATGAATGGTCAAGAATACTTTCTAGAGTGGGGAAATATTTTAGGGAAGTAAAAGCTAAATTTATTCAGTATAAAATTATACACAGATAGTACTGGACACTAGTTAGACTAAATAGAACTGGACTAATTAATACTGATCAGTGTTGGAATTTTAGAAGGCAGGTGGGGGTTTATTTACACATGCTGTGGCAGTGCTCTCAGGTATATCCATTTTGGGGTAGAGTTCTTGGTCTCCTGGACAAATGGCTAGGCTTTACTTTACCCCGCAAACCCGACTCTCTCTGCTAGGAGATAGAGTGGAATTGCCAAAGGTGAATAATAAACAGTTTAAGGCTGTGATGGTGGGACTCAACTGCCATGAGGGTAATATTAAGGCATTTGAAATCCTCAACAATCCCCAATATAACGGAATGGACCGATGAGATGATTAAGGCAGTCTTTCTCATGATGGTGGGTAAATCTGGGGTGGCTCTTGTGGTTCTCATATGAGGTCTTTGGTGCACATTAAGTGAGGCAGATACAGGCCACCCATTGTGTACCTCTGTGCCATTTAAATGGGCTTGCAATCTGAAGAGGTGTGAGGTCACAGTGATTTAACACTGGTCCACTTTTTCTTATGGCCTTGAGCCAGGTCATGACAATATCTTGTGTAGCACTAATGACGCATCTGCTCATGTTATCTCATAACTTGAAGCTGTTTGTGCAGCACAACCCACACGGCACCAACAAGACATTGAGAACAATCCCAGCAGCCCTCGGCTCTCTTACCCAATGCTAGGGGTAAGGGGACCAAACTTCTTTAAATTTCGCTTTCACAGTGGCTTTTGAAAAAATTAAGCAAATCACGCAATGCTATTGAAATTATTAAAACATAGAGATTAACAGTCAAATATGTTTTGTGATTTTAAATGATGAAGTAATATATTGGATATAACATGAATGTATTTCTTATTTCTTTTTTTTTGGGTTTTCTGTGGTGAGAAATGAAAGCTACAGGCATGTAAATATTGCTTCCTGTAGTAACTTGTAAAATGTTCCTCATTGTTAACAATCACATTACATGTGAAGGTGTCAGTCAGTGGAAACACATAGTGAGGCACGCTGGCCAGCCATTGTATTCGTTCAGGACCAGCCCATCAAGTAAAGGTTTCAGCACCACGGACAGTGACCTGTGTTAAACTGACCTCAGGTTCCTACATTGGCTCTATGGAATTTTCTGTAAATAATTAAATGCCACTGGCCCCCTACATGCGGAAATGTTTCCCCCTCCCCCAGACTTCTTCAGAGAGCTTTGGAGGACATTGTCTGCACGCTACCAGAGGCAACTAAGAATGTGCTTGAGTTGGGAGGAGGCAGTAGTCCCCATTTTTCCCTCCTGCTGTAGAGGGTCATCGGGAGGAGGTGGGTTTGCTGCTCTCTTTCGTGTCTCTTCAGCAGGTGGCTCTTAGAGATTTGTCTAAGAAAGGTCTGTACCAGGCTTGTGTTAAAGTGCTGCATTTTCGGGCACTGAGTGGACTGGCGGATTCTAGGTGGTCAGGTTTGTTGAGGCCTGGATCTTCCCCGCGGGGATGTTGGAGGTCCCTGTACAAGCCCCCCATTGAGAAGCACACGGTGGATCTTCAGTGGCAGATTGTGCACGGGGCAGTGGCCACAAACAGCTGATGCACATTGATTCCACAGGGTGGGAATTGGTTTTCTTAGCTAATCTGTTTCTTTAAAACAAAGAAATGGATTGTTTACTTGTGTCTTTTATTCTACATCATAGATAATGCGAACCTTCATATAAGTAAGAGGTAATATTTTGCTCAGTATCAGTTCAAGTTCAAATACTTCAGGTTTTTTATTTGGCAAAACAAATAAAATTGTTCAGATACTTCAGGTTTTTTATTTGACAAAACACATAAAATTGTCATGCAAAGTCATTGATTTATTTTTAAAACTATTGCACTGTGATACATTTAACATCATATTTTCAGTTCTGCCAAATCTCATATTGACATCTTAGTGGTTTTCCAACGGCTTGTGGTGTCACATGGTGGTCGAAAATGATATTACAGGCTTTTGTTGAAATTACCTTAAAATTCATCTGGAATGTATTGATTTATGCCATAATTAATGATGCAAATTAACACAGATGGGGCCATTTTGACCCCATTTTGATGTTTTTGAAGAGGTAGACGGTCCAGTTGGCTGTATTAGTCAGTCTGCTAAGAAACATGGCGCCAACAAGCCCATGGCCCCTTTTCATGTAAAACTTCGTACAGGAGGCTGTTTGTGCAGATTAGTGCCTTTGTTAGCCTCGGCTCCTGTAAATCATATAAGCACACCCACCACACCCCCAGGAGCATTCCGCGTGCCCCCACCGGCCAACCTGCTTGTCCCCCCCAACCCACAGACCGTCTGTAGTTCTGAAATTTATCCACATGGCTGCTGACCAAGTCTAAGGTAAAATTTCATAAATGAAATTTTCAGTAAAATACATTTTTTTCCTCTAATCTGGGAGACAGTGCAGAATTATTGGAGTCGGTCCTAACTCTGTCAGGCACCTAGGACTCGTATCTCCCTCTGAGAATCTCTTCTAATGCGCTCAGCAGCAGAAATTCTCCATCCTAGATGAGCCTGCAAAGTTCTGTAGAAGTTAAATACAAATAAAGGATGAGACAATTTACTTAAAGCATGATACAGTTCATATTGCTCTTCAGGCTTCGTGATAAAATATTAAAATTATGGAGTACAAAGTTGTACAACCCAAATAATACGGATTATTTTCCATCTTAACCCATATTCTAAGCATATTGATTTCTCTTGTAAATTTTACTTTTACAGCAGTATGATTTAAGACACTAACAGCAATTCATTTTTCAACCAGTAATTGTTAATGTGATAGCCTCTGGATCTCCAGCAGAAGGGCTCCTTTCCTCAGCCGGATGTCCTCAAGTTCAGAGTGCTTCTCTGGACTCAGGTCCATGGAGACTGCAGCAGACAGGAAAAGGAGATCGTCAGCGGGTGTGGAGCTCAGCAGGTTGGCCATCTCTGCCAGTTTGGTTGTTGGTTCAACTCCCATGGCAGAGTAATCGTAACATTGTTAAGCCCTTGAGCAAGTCCCTTAGACCCAAGTGCTCTGACCCCAAACTCTCCTCACTTCGGACAAAAGCATATGCTGAATATATGTAATCCCAAAGGGCAGTTACAGAAGACCCCAGGACCGGAGTAACATGGGAAGCAATTACTGATGCCTGGAAGCTTTGGGGCATGCAAATAAACTGCATCCAAAGGCAAATGGCTAATAAAGAATGCTCTGAATGCCAGGCATTCGTCCAGCAGTGAGATCGTAGAGATAATGAATAAAGATAGAAAGTGTGAATAAAGATAAAACATTTTGATTGTATTTGCGAAGCGATGCTGGATGCGCTGAGCTCGCCGGGAAGGTCATGTGGTCCGCATTCCCTCCCCATGCACACGTGATCAGCTCAATCACACCGAAATTGTCGGTTTGCTGCCCTTCAGGGAAACAATCTAAAGGGTGTTACGGGAAAAGTAATCGATGCAAGAGCCAATGATGTTCTCCTGGTGCCTACCCGTGTTTATGTTATCGTTACTGACACAAACAATGATGAACGATAATAAGCATTTATAAGCCATGATGACCGCACCATTAACGTGGAGTTGCACTAACGTCTGTTTTTATAGCTAACCAACAAGTCAACGTCTCACCCTGGTAATGCAACAGCGCCGTTTAAACAATACGTTTACACCGATCAGTGGCCTGTACTACGAATCAGGGTTACTGGCTTATCGGGGTAACTTGACGGATTTAAGGTACCACAGTTTAAATGAATTTCATATTTGTTCATCGGGATGCCTGAATCGGTGCTAATCAGTACTACGATGCCAGTTATGCAATGTAGTTTTGATAAAAACTTTTCTGTCATTTAACATAAGAGGAAAAAAATAATTATACTGTAGTAAAATGGTTTAAAACTGTGACAAATTTTGCCTTTTTTTTACAGTGTATACTTCCAGTCACAAGGTAGCAGATACGGATTTCTGAAATAGCAAAGATAAAGGTCAATGATTAATATCCCTCATCTCTTTTAAAACGATAGGTAAGATGCTGTTTTGATATCCTGTCTAGGGTTGGAGTGTAACAGTATTCACGGGAAAGGGGAATGGGATAAAGGGACAAACAGGGTGAGGGCAAGAAGGGAACACCAGTGGACAAAGGGATATTTTTTGTATTTTCATTTTTTTTCCATGTATAATACTGACACTGAACAAATAACCCAGTGCAAAAGACTTTGGGACTGACCACAGCCAAAATAACAAACAAAATCCCCAACTATCAAGTGCGACCCACAGCTAATCTCACCTAAGTGCAAAAGAAAAGGAAACCAAAAGACAAACACTCCACCTCACTCCCTAACCAAATAAACAGAGTCCAACACACACTTGCAAAACAAAATAGCAGTCACTCCCTATGCAGCAATACAATCACACATACATAACTTACACACAAGTCAAAGCAACAAGGGGGCTAGTGAAGACGTAAACCAAAGAAAACCAAGCGGGGAGACAGCAAGCCAAACTGAGGTCGCGGGGGGGACCGGAGCCTGTCCTTGGAACAACAGGCGTAGGCAGGAACCAACCCTGGGCAGGAGTCAACACTCTGCAGGGCGCAAACACTCACAACTCAGATTTGCCAATTAACCTACCCTGCGCACTTTTGGACTGTGGGAGGAAACCGGAGCCCCTGCTGGAAGTCTTTCCCCATTCACCAGATTATATTGCCAGAAGACTGAAAATTAGATATCAAATACTAGAGTGACATAAAAACAAAAAACAAGTTTGCTTGTAATGAGACGCAAAACAGAAGATTATCTCTTTTTATATTTTGAGAAAACATTTTAACATTTATCCAATTGCAACAATTTTCTAGGAGAAGGGGTGTGTTTTTTGACACAAGTGCCAATATTTTTGGCCATGACTGTAATAGTTATTTGTGATTTGTAATAATTATTTAATTTTATCGATCCATCTACTTACCTACACTAAAAAATGTACTGTTGGATGTAATTAATTTTAAGACTAGTGGTTACATGAAATTACTTTCTAAGAACATTTTATTTTGTAATTCAAATTTTTCTTATTTTTCAAACCAAAAAGTTACAGCACTCTTCAGCCATTCACATTTATCCAAGCGTCGACCCGGGACTCGGTGGGCTGCTGTCTGCCAAAGTGTGCTGTCAAGAACAAAGCAAATTGTTGTTAGGAAGACTATGTAGATAGGATTGCTTATCAGTAAAGTGCTTTAAAAATTAGTGCTACAAACAATACTCAGGACATGCTGGACACGCATCCTCATCTGGGCCTTCAGCCAGCACTCAGAGCTGTCGCTGAAACTGGCCCGACCTGTGTCCCTACAGTCTTGTCTGGGATGTCGCCATCCAGGGTCACGGGGTGGATTCGAAGGAGCTGATGGAATGCTGCCTGGAGATCCATCTGCTGGTTGGACGCCAGGGCAGCATCCCGTGCGGCGCCATGGGCAGAACAGCTGGATCCTTCCTCTGCGGAGTCAGCGCTGGGATAAAAAAAAACACACAAAGTTTTACGGTTATTGTTCAGTGGTGAGGGCTTTGGTTTTGTGTCTTGATGTTGGTAAGTGAATGTTGACAAACGGAAAACATGCCTACCTTGAGTCACCTGCCAGCTTCTTCAGCAGCTTATTGGCCAGCACCACATTCCATGACTTTTATCCGGTAGTGCTTGTCAGCCGTTGCAGTGGAATGCGTGAGGTAATCGGCCACCAAGGACGACTTCTGGTCACTCAAGTCCTTGGTGGCCGTCTCAAAGATGCGCCGGGCCGTTTGGCTGGTGACTGGATCCAGCTTGTATCTAAAATACAAAACGAATAAGATTTATTAATACGTCTCGCACAACACATGACAACATGTATCACTAAATGCTGCTTAATAGTACCTAACCGGGGTTGCTCCCCCCAGTTAAACTGAGTAAAAAAACAATCCTGTACCACTTCCACCATCTCCAGTTCATTTACAGAAGAGCCAGAGACTGTGTCCCACTGTATCCCTGGTAAATTAAAATCACCCATAACCACCACATCATTTTTATTACTCATAATCCTGATGTCGTCATACAACATTCTGCTTTCCTCTGCAGCTACATTAGGTGTCTATAACAAACACTGACACTGATTTGAGTTTTTAGCATTTATTTTAGCATCTGTCATTTCCGTACTGGGCATCTTCCCAGGGCTACGGGGACCTTCAGAATTCATTATGCCCCCCCCCCCCCCATTATGTACTGGGGATCCCAAAGTGGAGGGGTGGGTTTGGGTCCCATCTAGGATGACTCCTTCTCTTTATCATATTGATTGTTGCGATGAACCAAGGCAGTAGAAAGTGTAACAGGAAGCTTCATCACCATACCAGGTCTGAGGCTTAGAACGGCCATGTCCTCTGCTGGGTCTCACTTTGTCTATGGCCAACAGCTTTTACCTGCTTGTCATGGTTAAATCAGGCATCGCTTGAGGAAGGCTCATGCTGCACCTCACAGGGGCTTTATAACCTAGGGGTCTCTGAAAAGAAGCACTAAGTACCATTATGTGTGTCCAGAGCCCCTTTGCTGTTTAAAGTGGACACACTAAGAAAACACTCACCCAGCCCCGACGCAGGCGCAGAGGAAGTGTGCTGGGCCCATAACCCAGAGGTCGATGGATTGAAACCATTCTCTGCTATGTTGTCTCTCTTTTCTTATGCCAAGTTTAAGTGCTTCACAGCAAATTGCTGATCTTTCCTTCATTAAGGCTCTTATCCCCAGTGTTCAGAGGTTTTCAAAGGGAGGTGTTTTGCCCCCCTTTCCTCAGCTCTTCTTTGAAATTCTGCTTCTAAGGTCAGCATCCCAGACACCTTTTCACTGATGCTGATGACACTGATAGAGATGGTGAAACATGGCACCAAGATAGAAGAATGAGTGAAGCACCAAGTACTCTAAAGTGTGTTATGATACCCTTTGCTATTTAAAGTAGAAACACTGAGGAAAGACTCAGCTGGTCATTGTTCTACTACCTGCAAGCCGATCATTAGTGCATCTCCAGCCAACCGCCTCTGCTGTTTTACAAAATTCACAGCTAATCAGCTCAAAAATTTGTCAGACTTTTTCATTTTCTGTTGGCATTTATACCCCTGACCGCTAGATGGCAGTGATGTAATCTATCTTCAGCCATCTGACTCATCCACTCCAACGTAAACAGAGTCAAAAACCAAAATGGCAATGCATGCAGGCACAGCGGCCTGGAGCTTTTCAATGCTACGCTTTTGTTGTGTAATATCTGACAATGTGCTACTGGTTTCTTTGCTTCTAGCACCAGAATTTTTTCTTTATTTTTATTCTTTTTTATTTTTGGTCTATGTATCTTTAGCTTTTATATGTATTTTATCTGTATTTATACTCTGTAAGTGTTAGTCTGTAGTTTTATGCTTACTATGGCGTCTACAGGCTTGCTCCAAATTACATCTCATTGTATTTTCACAGTGACAATAAAAGCATCTCACCTTATCCAAGGTTGGAGGTTGGATAAGGGCGCACCGCTAAAGTTTAGCTTTAGCAAACCTAGCTGTTGTGTTCACTGACTTATTACAACCTTAGAACACTAGGTGGCAGTGTCGAAAGGCAGACACTGTAGAGACGAGAAAGGAAGAAGTGTGATGAGTAGAGTGAGACGAATACGAACATCCGTACTGCTGTGCTACCTTGATGTTTTTGATGTAATGCTTGTTAAGTAAATAGCATTTCGTTTAACAGCATTTGTATATTCTCTGGCCTGGTTATTCGAGTGCTACACTACATTTCTGGCGACGAGTTTTGTGTTTTCACCTCTTCTTTTTTTTGCTGACTCACCATGGCTGGAAACGTGCCTGCACCTCCGATGTTTTTGCCGTGCCCGGGAGAGCCCCCGATACCTTTCGACATGTGGATGCGGATTTTCAAGAACTACCTACTGGTAATTAATGCAACGGGAAATGCTTGGCCTGAAGCGCGCAGGAGAGCTACGCTACTCCACTGTCTCGGAGCCGAGGGACAACGGACTTTCTACTCGCTACCAGATACAGGTGACTCCTTTGACTCTGCTGTCACTGCTTTAGAGAAACATTATACACCTAAAGTAAACGTTGTTGTGGAACGACATACCCTCAGACAGCGAAAACAAGCACCTCACGAGACTATTATACAGTATGCGGCCGTATTGCGTGATCTCGCTTCAAAATGTGGATTTGATGATAAAACCGATGAGATGATCCGTGATCAGCTGATTGAACATGTGAATAAGAGAGAGGCTCCTGCTCGAATCGGATCTGACACTGGACAAAACCTTAACACTCGCATCACAAGTAGAATCTGCTGTTCAACAAGCAAAAACAATAGCAGGAAAGGACAGTGTCTCAGTGCAAGCTGTACAACCTCGTTCACAATTCACTAAAAAGAAATACACACAGCACATTCATCCTAATAAGCCATTCAATGCCTCCACTACATCTTCCCGCAGCTGTTTCAGGTGTGGTTCTAACACACATCTGGCTAATTCTTCTCAGTGTCCTGCAGCCAAAGCAACTTGCAAGTCTTGCCATAAAGTTGGACATTTTTCTCGTGTTTGTCGCTCATCCAAGACAAGTGATGTACGTGAGATTCAGCTACCTAAACTGACTGTGCTATACTTAAACAACACTTGCCATGCACCACATACACTTACATGCAAAATCAATATCAGTACTCCTGCTTCTCTTACCAAAGAGCATGAAATGGTTGTTGACACAGGATCAGGAGTATCTATTTTGCCACACCACATCTATGTTCAGTATTTCAATGACACACCACTACTTCCACCTGTTAGTCAGCTAGTGACTTACACAAGGAAGAGAATTCCTGTGCTTGGTTGCCTACAAGTCAAAGTGAGTAGAGGAGTTCTCACTGCCCCAGTTACATTTTACGTGGTGAAGAAGGGCACTTCTCTTTTAGGAAGAGATCTCATGAAAGCCTTAAGCATCTGCATTGAAGGTAACACTACCCTCCCTCCCGTGTTTACCACAAACTCTGCATCTGCTCCCTGTATCCCTACTGCTAGTGCTGTTAGCTGTGTGACTGTTTCAACCGCTTCCTGCATCCCTACTACTCCAGACATTGGTTGTGCACAAAACTTTGTGCATAAGGTGAAAATTGACCCCACTGTTAAACCAGTACGCCAGAAATTACGACGCCTGCCTTTTGCTGTAAGAGCTTCTGTCTCAGCTGAACTTGACCGCTTGCTGAAAGCTGGTGTGATTGAGAAAATTGATGCATCACCTTGGGTTTCGCCTATTGTAGTTACAGGACGGAAAACTGGTGGAATACGAATGTGCACAGATCTCCGTGAACCAAACAAGGCTGTGGTCACAGATTGCTACCCTCTACCTCATGTGGATGAACTGCTTGCAAATTTACAAGGTGCAAAGCTGTTTTCTACAATCGATCTGGCTAATGCATACTACCAGTTGCCTCTTCATGAAGATAGCAGAGACCTTACAGCATTCATCACACATGATGGTCTGTTCCGATTCTGCAGAATTCCTTATGGCCTCACATCAGCCCCCTCAGCCTTCCAGAAAATGATGGCTGACATTCTCAACGGTCTTCCAGGTGTTCAAAATTATTTGGATGACCTTATTGTCTATGGCAATGACCATGACCAGAACCTCAACGCTGTCCTCCAAAAGCTGAAGGAGGCTGGATTGGTTCTCAATGAGAACAAATGTCACTTCAGGAAAACCTCCCTACGCTTCCTAGGTCATGTCATTACTGTAGATGGCATTCTTCCTGACCAAGAACACATTAATGCTGTCCTGAAAGCCCCTCCTCCATCTGACGCTGTTGCCCTGAGATCGTTTCTGGGCCTAGTGTCCTGGTATTCAAAGTTTCTGCCTAACTTTGCGACGGTTGTGGCTCCTATGCGTGCCTGTGTCAGTGAAAAAGACACATTTACATGGTCTCCTGCAGCACAAAGCAGCTTTGAGGAAGTTAAGCAACTTCTTGTGGACAGTCCTGCGCTTGCTCTTTTTAACCCTTCTCTACGACCGGTAATTTCCACAGATGCAAGTGACTATGGACTTGGAGCTGTCTTTGCACAAGTACAACCTGATGGCACAGAGAAGCCTGTGGCTTTCGCTTCCCGCACACTGACTGAAACGGAGAGGAAATACTCGACTGTTGAAAAAGAAGCACTTGCTTGTGTGTGGGCTACAGAAAAATGGAGAACATACCTGTGGGGACGTCGTTTTACTCTCCGCACAGATCACCAGGCATTGACAACACTGCTCAGCACAAAGGGAATCGGTCGGGCTGGTATGCGGGTTGCCCGCTGGTCTGCACGCCTGCTATGTTTTGACTATGATGTTGTCTATCGACCAGGCTCCCAGAACTATACGGCTGATTGTCTCTCGCGCCTTCCCCTGCCTGCGCCTCCTGACTCTATTTCAGATTCAGAACCCGAGATGGTGGCACATATTTCTGCTGTCCTAAGCTCCCTTCCAGTGGCTGACTTCAACTCTGCTTGTTCTTCTTGTCCTGAACTGTCAGCCCTGCGCTCACAACTTGAAAGTGGTTGGCCTCCATCGGTTAAATCAGTAAGTGGTGTACTAGCCCTATACTATAAGATCAGAGATGAGCTCTCCGTCAAGGATAACTACATCCTCAGAGGCTCAAGACTCATCGTGCCACTCTCCTTACGACACGCACTGATCATGCTTGCACATGAGAGTCATCAAGGAATCGTCCGCACAAAGCAACGTCTGCGCGACCTCTACTGGTGGCCAAAGATGGACTCACAAGTTCAGTCTTGCATTGCTTCATGTATACTCTGCCAGGTTAATGATAAAACAGCTTCTATTCACCCTGCTCCTTTGCAACCAGTCCCGCTGCCTGATGGACCATGGAAGAAACTTGGCCTTGATATTGTTGGACCCTTTAACACTGCAGTTTCTGCTTGAAAACAGGCGGTATTCAGGGCTAACGGGGGTTTATTTGGGACGACAGGACCAGGAAACATTCACCCACGCCGAATCCACAATGACAGACAAAGGGAACAGGTCAGACCAGGACTTAAATACAACGAGACTAAGCAAAGAAATCAGACAACGCTGGAAACGATCAGGGAAGCACACGTGGGAATTCAGGGGGCGTGGCACACATGAGGAGCCGACGAGCAGGGCATGACACATACATACATACAAACGCACACCCACTGCCACCCCAGTCTTGTCTCTTAACGCACACGCGTAGGCCTTTTTGGAAAAAACATCAATCACCGCAAGCAGATACTTTAACCCATCATTGTACGTCGCCAGCCCTTGCATGTCGCATAAATCGGCCTGCCACTGACACATGGTTGTCAGTACAAACACTCTGTTCCTGGGGAAATTCTTTTTAACCGGTTTATGTGAATTTGTACATTTGTACATCTTACTTTGAAAAACTTTCATGTTACATTTTAAAACATTTGTACATCTTTCTTTGAAAAACTTTCATGTCACATTTTAAAACATTTGTACATCTTACTTTTAAAAACTTTCATGTTACATTTTAAAACATCTGTACATCTCACTTTGAAAAACTTTCATGTTACGTCTTACAAATATTTGTGTAACTAAAAACTATGGTCAAGTTATATTACCATTCTTTAAAGTTTTTAATGTGTATTTGCAGCATGGTGCTAAATGCAGCTTACTGGTTGCCATTAAATGTAATTAAATAATCATGTACACCTTCTTTAAAATAACAAGACTATATCCTAAATTCTTACACCCCTGCCTGATTCCAC
Organism: Brienomyrus brachyistius; assembly: GCF_023856365.1. Taxonomy (NCBI): domain Eukaryota; kingdom Metazoa; phylum Chordata; class Actinopteri; order Osteoglossiformes; family Mormyridae; genus Brienomyrus; species Brienomyrus brachyistius. The sequence continues at coordinate 5,872 of NW_026042536.1, read as the reverse complement.
AGTTCCTACCCCACACTTATGTGTCCCCCATCCCACCCTTCCATGACTTGTGAGATAAGGAAAGCACACTTCTGCCTGCCTGGTCGGTCATTTCTAGCCACTATTTAGGTTCTTCCTCAAATCGTGTTGCCTAAATGACTTATATCCCACTCATATTAATTTAAAATTTCGCTATAACAAAACAATCCTTATACATTTTAATAAAAAACGTGAACTATATATGTTTGTTTTTTTGATTGAGCAAACTCTTTTGTGTTTTTGTGTGCGTGGTCCAATACAACTGTAGTTTGTATCAACTTTTTTTTTTTTTAGTTTGACCTCCAGGGTGTGTGTGTTTGTCCGCATGCGCGTGAATAAACATTTACTGAAAAACGTATTTATTCAAATAACTAAGACTTTATTCTGTCAAAGTTTTTTAAAAATGTGCTTAATAGTACCTAACCGGGGGTGCTCCCCCAGAGACAGTTGCTAGTCCATTTATTCTTTTAAAGACTACTGATTCCAATTTGGTGCCATATGCTTTTATCTTGTAGTCTCATTCTCTCAGAGTTTCTCTCAGACTCGCGCAGCACGGCTCTCAGCTCTCCGGCATCGCTCTCTCCGAGTCCTTTGCGGATTATCCAAAGCCGTGGGGACCTTACCACAGTACCGCACCAGACACAGCGTACGCTCACGCTCCATCAGGTAACCCACCCCGCTCAGCCCCGGCGGCGGCGCCGACAAAAACCCCGACACTCGTAAGCACTCTCCTCAATATAAAATTATAATTTTTAAAATAAATAATAATGAATAATTAAATAAATTAAAATAATAATAAATAAATAAATCCCTCTCCCGTGACGTCACATCGTACCACCACAACCAAGCCCCGCCCACAAGTGAACTTTTGACCCGTGACCTTTGACCCAACCTGTCAATTTGATGGAAGCGGTATCCTCTATCTCTCTCTAGGGACATTTTTCACACAGTCAACAATGACAAGATGCAAACAGCGTGGGCTGCAGTGAACATAAAATAGATGGAGATACAGCTGGTCAGCACGCTCTCTATGGTGCCTCGTAGAAGGTGCTGAGGATGGGAGAGGAAAGCTCTCTTCATCCGGCGCAGGAAGTGCAAACGCTGCTGAGCCCGTTTAACCGGTGATGTTGTTTGGTGACCAGTCCAGACTGTCAGTTATCTGCACCCCCAGGAATCTGACGCTGCTGACCAACTCCACAGCACTGTTGAGTGCTGATGATTGGGCTGTTTCCTCCTGAAGTCCATGATCATCTCCTTGTCTTCTCCACATTCAGGATCAGGCTGTTGTCACTGCACCATCCCACCAGTCTCTTCATCTCCTCTCTACAGGGCAGGTCGTCACTGTTCCTAATGAGACCCACTAATCTACTTTGGATTAAGCCTTCACCTCTCACCCCCCCATCACAGACTAACAATGCAACTTCTTCTCCATCCTGCGCTGCTTGCTGTACTGCATGGAGAAGGTTCGGATGCTGTCCTTCACACTCTCCCACCATTCGGCCACGGAGGGGAAGGTAGGCTTGTCCTTCTGCCACTCGGAGAAGTGATCTAAAAAAAGGTGTCTAAAATCTCTCTCCTCCAGGATCTGCAGGTTCATTTTCCAATAGCCGCCCCCATATACAAGGGCGTCTATGGAGACAGTGGCCTCCACTGCCAGATGGTCAGTGGGCCACTGTGGGGAGAGGGACACCTTTTTAAAAGCAACGGGGGGTGAAGCTAAAATGTAGTCGATGCGGCTGCTGGCTCCGCGACTATTATGCCAGGTGAAGCCCGGCATGCTGGGGTTGCATGTTTTAAAACCGTCCACAAGTTTAAAGGAACGAATAAAATGGCCTGAGCTGGCATCCTGTCTACCCTCCAACGAGAGCCAGGGCGAGCTGCTCCACCTTGTTCGGAGACCCCTCCTGCATTGGTGTCGCACTCGAAGGGGCCTCCTCCACCTCGACCAGGGCTTCTCCTCCTGCCCCCGTCGCCGGCTGTTCCTGCCCAGTCGTGGGGGCTAGAGCTCCCCCACCATTCTCCGTGCCGACTGCTCTGTTACCCGACAGAGCGTCGGCATATGTAGTCCTTTTTCTGTGGGCAGGAACGAGCCAGATGGTCCTCGCCGTTACAGTGTTTGCAGCGACGGGGGCCCTTGCAATCCCTGGCCATGTGCCCCGACTCCAGGCAGTTGCGGCGGCGCAGGTTGGCGCATCCCTCCAGGGTGTGTCCAAAGCTGTGGCACTGCCGGCAGAAGGGAGGCTGTCCAGAATAAAAAATGTATGCCTTATTTCCCTGTAGGTTAAAATAGGCTGGGGGGTGGCTAAAACCGCCTGCCCCATTAGCGTCCGGGCGCAGGCGGGCCTGGAACTGGCGTCGGCCAGTCCAGATCCCCAGCTCATCCCGGATGTCCCTGTGGCCAGGAAGGAGGTCCACATACTTTTTTTTAAAAACAAGCAGACGGACTCGGCGGTAACATGCGGGTTAAAACAGTGGACAGTAATAACCCGCTTGTCGGGCCACCACAGAGGCTCGATGGTATACCGTCTAAGGAGAGGGTGCTGGGCCCCCTCCTTGCTCCGCTCCAGGACCTTGCTGCAGCTGTCATCGGTGGACAAGGTGACCTCAAAGAATTCGAAGGGGCCATTCCGCGGTACGCAAAGAACATCTTCCATACGAAGGCCCAGTGCTTCGAAGGCCACCTCCCCGGATGAAGGCCAGCCGGTCGGGGAAGGTGCCCACCTCCCCCTCAGCCCTCCAGCAGAACCGGGCGGTATTCCGCAGGCCCCCGCCTGCTACCAGCCACGGCCCGCTGAAGGGCTTCCTCGATGGTCCGCCGGCCGTTGCCATCCGGGAAGGTCCACCGACGTCGCCGCTGGAGCAGAGTCCTTCCGCCGCCGTGGTCTCGACGTCCGCCGTCCGCCAATCCGGGATGAGTCGAGCAGAGCTAAACTATAAAACCAGCTAAAAATAAAAACACCAGTTCGCCCAGCAGGGCGGCGGACAAGCCACCAGCCACTGCGGGATCCCCAGCCTACTAAAAACAGTAGTAGTTATGACCGACTCGCGTCGCCATAATGAGATTTAGTCGTACTTACGTTAAAAACCAAGGAAGGCACGGGTCGCCCCGTGGCAGCGGCGGTCAAGCCACCTGCTGGTCACGCCTTAGGTTAACCGTGCCTTCCTCTAAAAAACCCGACACAGTCCGTGAAAACCGGTAAAAAGTCAGTAAAATCCACTTGATTTTAGCCAAAAGGCCGAGAAGCGATACCCGCAGACTGCACCCCGCCGACACAAAATCACAATCTAAAAGGCTGAAACACCATGCAAATCAATGCCAACCCAGTACAATAAGAATTTTATTTATCAAACATTTAACAAATAGAACTACCTGCAGAACTATTACCCTTAACACAGGCAAAAGAGCAATTCCACCAGCAAATACAATTATACACCATTAAAATCCAATTACATGGCCAATAAAACAATTAAAATGTTACCTTACATGCATGCCAATAAAAAGTTAAGACAAAAAGAAAAAGTTCAAAAAGGAACATACCCGCAGACTTCCAAACTCTGCACAAGGGTCGGGCTAAAACAGCATCATACACTTTCCTAAAACACATAAAATCAGTAACCTTAGGAATAAAATAGGTCAATCACAAAATAAACAGCACAACAGATAAAATAAAATGTTAATAATGTTAATATTGATGAATATGTGCCAACAGTGATCAACCAAAAAAGTGCTCAGTAAATTCTGTACATGCCATTAAATACAATCCAAACCAAATAAAACACAAGCACAGAAAAAGAAAGCAAACTTACATAAAACCCGAGGTGTCCTTTGTGTGCTTCAGGAAAGCACATCATGTCAACCCTGTAGGATGGATTGTCACCACCTAGACGTACTGGGGCAGCCTAGGATCAAGGCAGTTAGATGGATGTCAGCTTACCTCTGGGGGTAGGTCGTTTAGGTGGATGGCAGCTTATTTCTGTGATCAGGGTGTTTGGGCAAATGTCAGCTTGCCTCTGAGATCAGAGTGTTTAGGTGGAAGCGAGGTTACCTCAGGGGTCAGGGGGCTGGGTCAAAGGCAGCCTACCTCTGGGGTTAGGGCATTTGGGTGGATGTGAGCTTACCTGAGGCGCCTGCGTGTTTGGGTGGACAGCAGCTTGTCTGAGATCAGAGCATTTGGGTGGATGGCAGCCTACCTCTGGGGTTAGGACATTTGCGTGACTGTGAGCCAGGTCATTCTGGACCTGAGGGGTCTGCGTGTTTGGGTAGACCGCAGCTTGCCTCTGCGATCAGGGTGTTTGGGTACATGTCAGCTTACCTCTGGGGTCACAGCGTTTGTGTGTAGGGCAGCTTACTACAGCTAACTCTCAATTAGTTTAACTGAATTTATCCTAAAAAATAATATTCATCTCTATACCTGACACACAAAATACCGTGACTTATATATAATGTGGCATGTTTGTAAATGCAACCAGTAATCAGAAGACATGTGAAGACACACAGAAGTGTGACATGTGCTGCACACCAGGGCAATTTCAGAATCCCAAATCAGATCTGTAGTTAACACCAAGCTATGGTAAACCAAGTGGCAACTATATACATGTATGGAAATCACACAACCCGAAAAACATATTAATACACAGGTATGTCTGACTCACTATCAAAAACGATGTAAACTTCTGTAGTAGATTAACAGACACAAAAAACCCAGAGGTACACCAACGAAAACACAGTTTTCCAACTAGCAAGTCGCAATTAACTTCTAAATTATCGAAACCCAGCTACATCGATAAGTACAAAAATTACCACGGAACATACATGTATTAGTTTAATAAAGTTTAAGCAGAAATTATCTAAATAAATCCGGCTTTAGTTTTGTTTGCCGGAGCTCGAACGCCGGACATGTCTTACTAAAAGGGCGCGAAGGGGGCAAAGTAACCATGACAACCGCCTGCGGCTGGCGCCACACAACGTCGTTTGACCGCAGTCAGACTCTCGCGTGTTTATGTCTGACCGACTCGCGTCGCCATAATGAGATTTAGTCGTACTTACGTTAAAAAAAAGCTCTTACCAACCTCATTTCACTGTATCCTATGCACAGCAATTTATTTAGCTTTCAACAAACTTAATTTTACAGAACAGAATTTCGGTATTGCCTCATCATGAATATATGATAATAAAAAATTCATTAATTTTCTCTAGTCAACGCACTGAATTACGACGGCCAATATTATGTATTATTTTGACAATAATATAAGTAGATTATTCTTTTACTATATGTAAATTCCTTAATTATATTCCATTGCTACTTTACAAAAGCCTTCAGGAAGTTTGGTGTTTTTCATGACAACTAACCAAGTGTCTAACCAGTGTTTACCTGAATAATACAGAAATTAAATGACACTTGTTAAACTCACCTGGACGTACCTTTTACAGTCGTTTAAACCGTCATGAGCAATGCTGAAATCACTGTTGCAAACAGTTCAGCGCGTAACATTGTCATTATTTTTCATCCTTATTAAACAAGGGCACGTTTTTTGTGTAGTCTGTGGTGAAATGCATTTTATATTTTCGTTTTTTGAGACACTCTCCCTCCGCCGTGACGCTCCATGGAACCAATACCTTCGGTTCTCTGGGAGTTAAATAAAGGCCCGCCCGCACTGAAATATGATTGGCTTATATGGCTAAGTAAACCAATCAGGTTTACAATCTAGCACTGGCTACATGAAGAGTCACACATATAGGGATCCACACATACGCACGTTCTCTCTTTCTCTCTATCCCTCTCTCTCTCGCTCATTCCTAGCTCATTTACTTGCTCATTCGTGTGTGCTACTGTCTCGCGTGCATGCTCTTGTT